>NC_072733.1:199886846-200186846 GCF_026930045.1 Uloborus diversus | reverse complement strand
CAAAACGAGAAAACCGAAGAAACCGGCACCTGAGAAAAAGAAGGCTTTAAACAGCTACTGTTAACATAAATCTCTACGGGGAAAGTTTAGGCATTTTTACAATAACTCGAAAAGTTTTTGGCGTATAGCAATAAATAAGGTATCAAATTGTTCAGAATTAAACTGTGCATGACATTTATTTTTCCCAGAAAATCGAAAATTTTGAAGTTTAAAGGTCCTTAGACCCCTTAATTGTTTAGCATATATATATATATATATGTGTGTGTGTGTGTGTGTGTGTGTTTAGCATTTGATTTTTTAAATCTATCATTCGTACTATGATAAATTTTATTATGTTAACATGGTTTTGATTGCTTGAAGTTAATGACTACTTAAAATAACAACAGTTATATTGTTTTATTGTGTTTATATTGTCATATGGATACTTGATTGCTGGAATCATGCATCCCTCTAAATAAAGGGATTAAATATCCCTAATATGCGATTTTTACAAAACATACTTGTTCTATTATTAACATTTAGTGACAATTTACCAAAAATATGTCTCAATTATTTCAGACTCTCTATACTTAACATTACACTCCGGTATTTTTTTTTAAGTAGTATATAATGGATAATGTAAACTTCAAAATGCTTTCCTAAAAAAAAGTTGACCTTGACACTTTCAGACATTTATGCTAAAAATACGGATTTCGTCATTTTTAAGTAAAATTTATCAGTTTAAATATATTATATTTTTTATTATTCATTAGCAAATGTTGATTTGAAAATTTGTTCGGCAATAATTTTTACACTTAATATTTTATTTAAATGTATTTTTAGAAGGTAAATAGAAAAAATCAACTTTTTGAAGAAAATTATACATTTCAGGCATTTTTAAATGTAGATAAATATTTTTGTGGCACATGTGGAGTTACAGGGGCAACGTTTTTTCAACAGAAAATTTCGAACTTCCGAAAAAATTTTTTTTTTCCGATTCTGTCTAGAAAACAGTGTTGTTTCACAATTTCAAGCGCAAGTCGGCACGGATTGCCGCTGTTTAAATTAAATGAAACTTTTTTTTTACAATTGTTTTGACCAAAAAGAAATATAAGAGGGTCTGAGACTTGGAAAATCGACTTTCGTTTTTTTTTTGGGGGGGGGGGGCACCCTTATGTATGCGTACATAGAGGAAAAGTTGTAAAAACAAGCACACATGTGCATATTGGAACCAAAATGTTGAAAATAAGATGCCGAGCTCAGATATCGAAAGTTTCAAGTAAAAATAAAAATGTGTCAAAAAATACAAAATTTAACTTTTTATACGGGCACTTGGTCCTTAAACTTATATTTACGGAAATAATCTTAATTGAAAATATTACTAACACAAAATACATGTTATTAGTGCGACCAAAACTCAAGGTGAAAATCGAGTGCCAAGTTTTAAGGGACCATACAGAAGATGAGATTGGAACTTATCACTCTTTCAGAATAATGACTGGTTGTTGAAGTAAAAAAAAAAACTAAGTATTTATATCTTTCTTTGCTATTAAAAAATAAATGCAAATGTTATGCCATGATACGCAAAAACACACTACATAACTTCAAACAATTTGAAAGACCACACTTTATACACACATATAATTCTAAACCCTTGTTAACCGCTATATTTTTCCCCAAAAGTTGGTATTTATGGCGAATGTAAAGTGCTGTAAGTGACAAAACGCTGCATTTCATGTAGATGTGAATACTGGTCGAACTAATGTCAAACAACTTTTTGAGTTGGAATTATTTTTCAATGGAGATTATTTCCCTAAACATAAGTTAGTGGACCTAGGACCAGTGTATAAAAAGTTAAATATTGTATTTTTTTATTCATTTTTAGTTTCGCTTCAAACTTTTAATATGTTAACTCTGCATCCGATTTTGAACATTTTTGCAGTTGAATTATGCATGTAACGGTTGTGAAAATAGGGGTTTTGCAGGTTAAACCGGAACACACACACACACTCTCTCTCTCTCTCTCTGCATATATATATATATATATATATATATATATATATATATATATATATATATATATATATATATATATATATATAAAACAGAGAATCAGCAAAATCAATTATCTAAACATTCAAAACAAATGGTGATAGCCACTTCAATTAGCAACTATGCATTTAATTCTTGCTTTTTTTAAATAGGCTTCGGAAGTTTACTTTGTTCTAAAGCACGATCCAACTCTAAAGTTAACAGAACTTTATAAAATAGTTATGCCAGATGTGTTTCCGATGCCAAGAGTGAAAATTTTAGGATTAAAAATCTTATTCACATATCTTCTGACTGCCTGAAAGTTTTATCTCTCATGCGGGAAGCCTTCCATTTAAATCAGATTCAAAAGTTGTTTAAAAGTTTTTGGATCATGAGTCAATGAATAATTTCGCGTCACGGACTTACATTGTGAGCTAGTAAAAGCCGAACAGTTGTAAAACTGCTATGCTATTAATTAGTTCAAAATAATGATAATCAGAAGAATTACTTACAATAATAATAACAAAAAGTTTATTGTGGTTCTATAAACTACTGCAATAAACTATTTGCCGAATCTCTATGTGTTTTTTTTTTTTGAGCAATCACATTGTTTATTGTTCTCATTTGACTGTTTTGATATCCTGTGATTTTATTTCCTCCCCGCCTGCCTCTGCAGCACCGTCGACCGGCCTCACGATGCTGTTCCTATAGCGTAAACCGTCTCCAGGTTGCATCCATAAACTACACACAAGTGCTTACATACACAGCTACACACACATACATACGCACACATACACAAACATACACACACATATGCACACATACACACACAAATACACACACGCACATACATACACATATACACCTACACACACACACTCATGCCTGCACACAGACACAAACACACACGACTATGTACACACACACTCGTGATTGTGAAAACATAATTTGAATTCCAGATGTCAAAATTCAAATTATTTTTTTTTAATTTTATTTTATTATTATTATTATTTTGAATTTTAAGATGAGTAAAAAGGAAGTTTTTGCTTTTAAGATATTTGGCTTTAGTGAGTTATATACTTCTACTGCCAAAAAAAAGAAAAGAAAATATATTTGTTTTTTAGAACTAAAGACGCTCTAGGTTTAAAGTTGAGAGATAACAGACAGAATGCTTATTAAGACGTATAAATACAAAACTCTCACCCAATTCCTTTAGAGAACTCTAAAATATCAAGAATTTTATTTTCCTTTATAACATAAGAACATAATAATTAACCGAATCATGACATTTCACCACTTGAACACATATTTTAGTCACACTAACAAGTCGGTTGAGTTTACATATTTAACTGACATTTTTATGATTTTGCTAAACTACTTTCATTTTATTTCAGTTGGGTAATTTTGAATTTCTGGTATTTGTTTACAAACAATTTTAAATCAAACATCACGTTTCGCAATAGATAAAGCTTTTTGCATTTCGAGAATGCATTTGAGTTTGGCACAAGGCATAAGCAAATACAACAGGGGGAAAAGTTAGGTTTTTTTTCAACTCATAGCAAACAACAAATGCCTTCAATGTAAATTACTTTAGATTCTCTTTCACTAAATGAATCTAATTCTCATAATTTTCTTTCTTCCAATCATCATTTTTGAAAGTTCTTTGTTTAACTTGAAGCTCACCCTTGTATTCGCCTTCAAAGAGAAGGTTACGTTACTATCCAAGATTCTTATCCTTCATTGTCCTCAAGAATATCAGAAAATTGTTTCTCTTAATGATCAACCAAAATTATTCACTATTCAATAACAGTATGAATTCCATTAAATTTTAAAGTATGTAGTTCATGCAGTAATATTCAGAAAGCTTTATTTATTTATTTATTTATTTATTTTTTTAAATCTTGTATCAAAAAGCTTGCTCAGTTTTTACAAACCAATAAAGAGCTTCATAAAATGTATAAAATACACTGCCATTTCAGTCATTCCATCCGATGACTGGGGTTTAGTGATTTTTAGCACTCAACAGCTCGGAATAGGAAGTAAATGAGCTGGAGGGGAAAAACTTCTTAAAGGAGTCACGAGAGCCAAACAAACTGGTAGCTAATGTAGAACTCGACAGGTTTGCTCATTCTACATTAGCTACCAGTTTGTTTGACTCTCTTGGCTAATGAAATCTTATAATTGATGTCTAACAGTTCAAACTACCATACCACCCAGTTTCAACGGTTACAGTAACTCGTATTCCGAGATCTTGTTAATTAAATTGCTCAAAAAATAGTTTGAAAAATGTTTCCGACCCTTTTTCAAGGTTTTTTTTTTCTTTCTTTCTTTGTTTTAACGTTTGGGCTTTTTGAAGTAGATAAGACCAAGATTTTTTCATGGGTTTTTGAAATTTTGCTTACATAATCGAATGTTTTTGCAAAAGAAACCAAAGTTTAGTCTTTTCAATGATAATTAATATTTCAAAGATTGTACTTTTAATTCAAGTTTGAAATGCAGAAATTATACGTATAATCATTCAATCTATTAAACATAACTAAGAACAATGAGCAGACCAAAAAGCCTTTTGTAGTTAATGCTCCAGATACAGAAGAGTCAAGATAAATAATGTGTCATCTTATAGCTCATTATTTCATTTACTAAGACTAAAATGTGAAAAATGGCGTCGACTCTAAGACCTTTGCTGTCATAATAAATCTTGTTTAGAACTGCTGCATTAAGAGCCAATAAATGTTTCAGTGCATTTATTGGAAAGAGCCACTTTTACGTAAATCTCGTTTTAAGCTTTTAGTCTGATACTATTTCATATTCACTGAAATGGAAAAAACCATTGTTTAAATGATTCGATTTTGATTAAATCTGAAGTAATTAAGAATTAGTTAGAAAGTGAGCTATTAAGATTTGATCCAGTGATGTTAAATAAAAAATTGTTTCCCAGTGTGGTGATTATTTCCAAAGTTTAAATTTTTTATTTGTATTTATTTTGTGTCACAATTATGAGTAATTGATTAATTTTCCCCCGATATTAACTTAATCCTAGATTGTAATGAATCTTGGATAGTTTTTGAATTGATTCAACTTTTTAATCATGAGTATGACATTCACAATTTAAGTAACAATCAAAAAACGTTGTCCTTTTTTACTTCTTTTTACAAAAAAAGGAAATATTTTCACTCAAAAATCGACCTTAATTTCCATTTTACTCACCCCCGAAGGAATGAGTTTTTTTTTCGACTAGACCACACGTGGATACGTGCCTAAGAACGTATAGACACGCGATATTTCCATTTTGACGATTCCCGAGTCATTCACGAGTTTTCTCGTGACGTCTGTATGTACGTATGTATGTATGTGCGTATGTATGTCGCGTAACTCAAGAACGGTATGTCCTAGAAAGTTGAAATTTGGTACGTAGACTCCTAGTGGGGCCTAGTTGTGCACCTTTCCTTTTGGTTGCATTCGGGTGTTTCTATAAAGGGGCCTTCTGCCCCTTTTTGGTGGAAATCATTGTTAATTTCGATGTAAACGTAAGTGGTGTTATAATTTGGCAGACACTTGGTGATATATCGACAGTATTTTGATAGTCAAGTTTTTCCGCCAACTTGGCAACAAATTTGGCGATTTTTTTCCAATCTGGTTTCAATTTGTCCACTGTTGGTGATATTTAGAGAGTAAACTATTGAATCACATTAAAAAAGCCAATAATGGGGAAATTACATTAAATTGGAGTAAAAGGAAGTCATGTGATGCACACATCATCTCGGCTTCATCTAAATTTACGCATTATAAATAACGAATTATTTAGAACCAAGTCCAAAGAAGAATGGTCTTTCTCACTGGAGTAAATTGTTAAGAAAAGGAGCAAGCAATGCCAAATGTTTGAATAATATTTTAATAGTTTAGCTTATTTAGGTTTGATCCCTCAATCAGTCTCAACTATTCAAACTATGGCTACAAATGAGAATAAGAAATTTCCACAAACTACATTTTCTGTTAATCACATAAAAAAAATTATTTCAATGCAAAAAAATGGAATATAAAGAAAAAGATTATTTATTGCTGTAACTAATGTCAAACTCGCTATTAAATGTCAAGCGGGTTTTATCGATTCATATTGGAATTTTCAAGACAAATTTAGAGAAATATTATTATGGTGTCCAAATGTACTAGTATGTCAGTAACTGAGAAAATTATTTAAAAGCAAGGTGATGTGTGCATCACATGACTTCCTTTTACTCCAATTTTATGTCATTTCCCCATTATTGGCAAATTTAATGTCATTCAATAGTTAACTCTCTAAATATCACCAACCGAGGCCAAATTAAAACCAGATTTTTTTAGAAAAAATCGCCAAATTTGTAGCCAAGTTGGCGACAAGACTTGGCGACCAAAAGACCAAAAGAAGAAAATATATCGCCACGTGTCCGCCAAATTACAACACCACTTGAGTTTACATCGAAATTAACAATGCTTTCCCCCCCAAGAAAGAGCAAAAGAACCCCTTAGAAACACCCGAGTGCAATCAAAAGGAAAGGTGCACAACTAGACCCCACTAGGAGTCTACGTACCAAATTTCAACTTTCTAGGACATACCGTTCTTGAGTTATGCGACGCACATACATACGTACATTCAGACGTCACGAGAAACCTCGTTGCAATTTAGTCGGGAATCTTAAGAATGGATATTTTGCGTGTTTATACGTTCTTAGGCCCTTATCGACGTGTGGTCGAATCGAGAAAAAAAAAATCAACATTCATTCGGGGGTGAGCAAAACGGAAGTTAAGGTCGATTTTTGAGTGAAAATTTTTTCAATACAATACTTCCTTAACAAACACTTTAATCGCATTATATATATTTTTTCTGAAAAGTTTTTCTTGTGGGAACGCCGTAACTTCCTCAATACTTCATAACATTTCATAAACAAAGCATAATTCAAACCTTTTTCTCATTTTTTTCACTAAAAAGTAAAAGTACAAGCAACCATTTGGTTGCTTCATCGAAAAAAAAAAACGATTGTTTATCTTGTTTAGCGGGAAGCTTTTTGCTCACCAAGCAACTACTTCACTTTAAAAAGCTTCCCGCCAAACAAGATAAACATTTTAAAAGATCTATCCATATTTCTGAGGAGTTGAAGGTGGGAAGAGGTTCTAATGGAAATAGCTGTGTTAAAAAAGGAGAAGAGGGAGGATGATAGTTTGGCAGATACTTGGCGGGCAAACTAGATATCATAACTTTTTATGGCTGAGGGTTTTTGGGTTTAGGATGCAGGTTTTCCTTTTTGTGCGGAAAAGTTAAAGGTTTTCTTGGCGGGGAAATTTTTACAACAGGGTTGTTTTTGATGAGATATCACATCTTTTTGCATTGATATTATTACTTTGTCTGTATTTTTAGAATTGAGAACTTCAAGTCAGAAAATTTTCAATTGAAACAACGCTGTTTTGTGTTTTTAAGGAACAATAATGGCTAGCCAAATTTTACGTCAAGTTATTTTCTGACTATTAAGATTCTATGTTCATTTTGGGAGAATTGGGCGGTTTAAATTTTATTGCAATCCATGTATCCTCTCTGTTGCAAAGAAAACTTCTTGGATAATAAAATATTATATTTTAAATTATATTGTTTTCGAGTATTTTACAACTTCGCAATAAATTCTATTACAGTTTCTTATTTGACAGATTATTCAACATTTTCATGAAGGTTTCTTTAAATGTTTTACAGCTTGAGGGCTATTTTAATCTAGCTTTTCACTTTTTGCTTGATTACATTTTTTCTTAAATCGTGGATTATTTTACGTTTTATGGGATAATTTTAATTGTTTGGTGATTTATCTTTTTCTTGATAGAAGTCTTTGTCTCGTTTAATACCTAGTTTTGTTTAAAAGTTCATTTAAAAAACGAAATAACGCATGTTATCACCAAGCCAAAAAAAAAAAAAAACTAAGCCATTAAATATTTTAAATTTGAATGTGTCAGAAGATCTATACAACTTTACTCGATGTCAAATCGCGGATATCCCAAACTTGCCATAGCGAATGCGCATGTTGCGAGCGGACTAAGCTCATTAAAAGTCTTGCTTAAATTAATTGCAAAAATTTTTTCAGCTAACAAATTACTGCAAAGCACAGATATCCACACACGTATTTCATATATTTTCAATTCATTATGTGTTGTTTGTGAAAAATCCATTAATTTAGAAAACAAGCAAACCAATAAAAAAGTGCTATTTTTTGCTTTTAATTAAAAAGTTATATGTGCCGTATTCATATGCGTACAGTTTCATATAATTTGTCACGTAAAATATTGTAATGATTTAACCCCATTTATGCGCCGACATTTAAAATTTCTTCCCTCCATAAATATATCAAAACCTAAAAACAGTGGGAAGGAAATTTCCTATCGGCAAAACTTTGGGGGGGGGGGGGGGGGGGGTACAGTATTCTAATCTCATTCATTAATTTGTTTCTTTGCTTAAGTATAAACAAACAACATGGAATCTGAAAACAGAAAGCCCAAATGAGCTAAGTCTGCGCGCATGCGCATTCGCTGTGGCAAATTTGTGATAGCCGCGATTTAACGTCTAGTTGCTACTGTTGGATATGTTTTAGTCTTGATTGAATTTCATTTCCTAATACATCTTTGGAATAACTGTTAGATCTGTTCAAACCTTGCAATTGCAGTCCGAGATAAACAAACCCTATGAGCTAAGAACATAAGAATTTAGGGAAAATTAATGATTTTCAAATTTCAATTACTCCGGCCCATGATGTCCCTGGGGATTGATTTTTTGTAAATGTACTCAATGGCCCCCCAAGAATATGTATACAAAAAATCATTACCGTAGCCCCCCCGGGGGGTTGTGATAGAACCCCGGGAAGGTACATTTGGGGGGGGGGGGGGAAAACGAGGGGGTCAAATGGCACAAAAGGCACATCAGTAGAGCACAAGGAATGTGTGTGCGAAATTTTAGCTTGATTCCTTTTTTCGTCTGGGCTGTAGCCCTGTCAAAGAAAACGAAAACTTTTTTGAACAGCGATTTTATAACTTTAGTACCTCCTCCCCTTGATGGTACAGGGGATTGTATTTTGGTTTACGGCGTCAGGGGCCACTAGAGATTGAGTGTACCAAAAATCAACTCCGGGGGTCTTCATGGGGCTGAGATACAGAGGGGTGAAAAACCCAAAAAACCTCAATTTGTTCTGTCGTGTAATCTTGTTCTTGGTCGCTTTTATTTTCTTTCGTCTTTGGTGGTGGATTTGCTTCTGTTGGCTGCTGACGTTTGGTTTCCTTGGCGGGGCGGGACGCTCCTGCGTCCCGTGACCGGTCGCTCCCGGTCGAGCTCGTCGAACGCAACCAAGAAGTAATATACGCAGCTCTGTACAAATCAAAGGGTAGGTAGAGGTAAATAACGTGATTAAGAAATAATTTATTGAAGACATGTTAATTAAGAAAGAAATACATATAAAATGAAATTTTTTTTTCGTTGGATATATTACCCGCACTGATAGGTATGTAGTTCAGTAAACAGCAAAGGTATGCAATAACTGATGTCATCAATGGCCAAATGAACAACTTCTTCCCATAATGTATCACTTATCGGTTACACAAAAGACTCCGTAGAATAACACAGATCGCTATGGGCAAGTAAACAGCAGTATCTACAAAAATGAATTTTTCAGACATTTGAAAAAACGTGTTTTCGATTCCCAACAAACTCTATAGTGAAATTTTGGGTATTTACGTCTTTTTCGCGGTTTATTTTCTGGGTAAACTAAATCCCGAAATTTGCACAATAAAGTAAAATAGATGACGAAAATGCAAAGAAATGAAAAATGAAGTTGGTTGGTTAATACGAATTCGCAGATACAGCTATTTACCTTCCCAGACAAATATGCAAATAAGATTGTTCTACATAGGTCATCTTTAATTTCTTTTCATGCTTTTTGTAACTGAAAACATGCATTGTTTTTTTTTTTTTTCCTGTCTTTTATTCAAGTAGATACTACAAATTATAGCTGTCTTCTGGTAAAAATTAAATGTGTCTTTTAACAACCGTAACTTTAATATTTAAAGTGAATTCAAGAAGAAAGCTTCAATTCAATTATTTCCATAAACTATATTTTCTTTTGAAGTTTATGTGAATAATTATAATCACATAATCTCATAATGAAAGATTTATTTTGTTTATAAAATACCATTCTCAAGATCTTCTCTATCACTGTTGATTACATATATCAAAAAGAAAGTGGACCTGCTTAAGTTTCTAATTGTCTTTCTAAAATATCAACAAAGAAACTGCGTTTCTGCATCATACTTCCAGCTTTAAACCACAATATTGCAAAAAAGATACTGAGATTATTTATTTATCATGAATTACTTTTATCGTGCATAACTTACTAAATCAAATTCATCCATTTAAGGCTTGTGTTTATAATTTATTTTCCTTCCATAGCCAACGGTGTGAAAATTAATAATTCAATTAGGTAATAAATGAAACTTGTCATATTGGGAAAAGAAAAAAAAAAATTGAATAACTACTAATGCTTGATTTTCGTTCATTTTGTTTAATAATTTATGAATAACATTACTATAATTTTACGTTATTTAGTTTAACGTTTTCCTTTGATTTTACAATATTTTTCTTCAGTTGGTTACTTACAGTAGTTTATATATTTTTCGTACAATGAAATCATGTATGTTTTCCACAATATATAACAAAAGAAAACTTGTAATTACGCTTAAGAGTTAGGAATTAAAATAGTTACTATGAAGTAAGGCTGAAGTGCCAATTAAAAATGTTGAAATGCCTTAGGCACATAGTAAAAATGACGCCAAAGATGTAGCCTTTAAGGTTTAAAATATATATATATATGTTTTGTCAAGCATGAATTCCTCTTTTTCTTTTAATATCAATGTAATCTTACGAAACGCGTGAAATTGCTCAAGTTAAAAGTATAATAAGCTAAGTTTTTTTTTTTTTTTTTGCGTAAACATATCCTAATCCATTTTTATCAAACGAATAAAGATGCTTTTCACTTTCTAAATTTTCTCTGATATTCAGACTTTCCATACACTTTTCTTTTTTATTCCCTTTTTTCATTTGTTTATTTATTTATTTTTTCACCAAAAAAAAAAGATCAGTACTTTTCTTTAATGGCGTAACACGATCATCATGATCACAGATAATTTACCACGATGACTAGTAAAATAATGTCGGCTCCAAAATAAAGTTAACATTCTGTAACGAAATGAAATTTATCTTTTTATGGGTGTTGGAAGTAAACTATTGTTAAAGAAAAGAAGAATAAACAATACCGTACAACAAATAACTCAATAAACTAAGATCAATGCAGGCAACGAAAACTTTTTCTGCTTTCCAGATAGTTTCAGTCATACGCAGTGTTCTTCACCTTTTGTTAGAAGACCATCAAGAGCAGCCACGCATGATCTGCTTACGGCATTTTCTGCCTTATACATATAAATTTAGCTTAAACTGGGTTTCAATGAAATAAATGTAGTGGATTTGGGGGGGGGGATCCTTGAAAGACAGAAATATCTCACAAGAACGTAAAAAACTGATTACACCGTGCATCACCTAGAAAAAATCTCGCATATTTTAAAACCGATTTTTTTTTTTTTTACAACCGAAAATTTAGTTAAGCATATATTCAGCTGTTGTTGTTAATGTTTTTATTTGATGACTTAGTTCATTTAAAAATATATTGCATTCCAATGTGTTTATAATTTAAGCATAAGCATCTAATCTAAATTGACTATACCTAATATACGTAGACTGGTCAATAACTACTTCATATTTTTTAAGTGAATAAATCAAATCACAGAAAATAAATAATTTAGGTGTAGTAGGATGACTAAAGAGTGTATCGTGAGAGTTTAAGGATCTTCAATCATGTGGTCAAATTCACTCTAATTCTATATATTTTAACTAAAAGGAGAGAAAAAAAATGAGAAAAAAGTCTCTGGTCATTTTTTCCTCTTCGTTTGCAGTAAGAAGTCAACATGTTGGAAAAGAACCCCCTTGACGGACAGTCCTAACATTGGATCTCGATATTATTTAACTTCGGAATTTGAGAAAAATGGAGACCGAAACAGCAGTATAAATTTATTATTTTGTCACAATACATAGCCAAATTTATCAAGCATTCCCCATGCTTTACCGCAAGACATGTATGAAAACCTTTGACGCCACATTTAAGCTACTTTATTGAATCATCACTCTCCGTATGTATCTCTTTGCGTTGGTGAAGAAGGAATTTCGAGATGGGGGGAGATGTAAATCAATGATCATAAATAAAAGTAAGGATGAAAAATTTTGTCTGGAAACACAGAAAGCAGCGTGAAAGGAAATCTCATAACGTTTAAATACTCATAAATCATGAATGGTTTTGTTAATATTAGAAAAAAATTCATTATAACTGTTAAATATTTTTTCTTGTAAGATTCCGAACTTACATACAATTTTAGCACGACTGAATGTCTAAATCAGTTTCCAACATAAAAAAAAATCACCGAAACAGCAGAAGTTCTCCACAGCATAAATTGAGCGAAATGTATGCAGAAAATATATATAGGGTAATGCGGGGCAAAATGAAATAGTTAAGATGACTGAGCTTTTTCAAAATGAGCAAATTGGAAATTTGTTTTGAAATTTACAGTAATTAAAGAAAGAATATTGTCCTTTATAGTAAAACTTGCATTGAAATTTTTTTTTATTTTTTTGACAGTAAAATTGTCCCTTCAAAAAAAAAAAAAAAAGTGGCAAATGTTCATTATTTTTTTCTTATGGGACAAAGTGAAAAATAAAATATTTTTCTAATGAAATACTTTCTATTGGATTATTAAAGATATTTTTGATCAAATAAATGAGTAAACAAAAGAATAAATGAATAAATGAAAAGGAAATAAAACAATAAATGAATGAAAAAAATAATATGCCAATGTTTGAAAAAAAGTAAATGAATGAGTAAAATGGAGAATTAATAATAAACTCAGTGAATGAATGAATCAATAAGGGAATTATTTAATGAAGGAATGTAAATGAAATCCATACTAATATTATAGAGAGAGAGGGCGGATTTAGTATGTGTTTATATGTTCGAGGTAATTTCCGGAACCATTGCAGAAACTTGAAAAATTCTTTTCCTATATGGAAGATGCATTCTTACTGAGTGACATAGGCTATAAATTATGCATATATACACTTATGCTAATTTTTTAAACCAATAGTTTGTCTTCGTTACCAGTTTATTTTTCGTACTGATCTATTGTTATATATGTAAACACAAACACTAATTGTCTCGCACCCGCATTGATAAAATAGTTGAAGGTTTACTATGAAAATAATACTAAGGAATAGAAACAAGTGAAAAAAAATAACGATGATGGCTAAAGAACCGCCATAACCTATACATGTATTTGAGGGTGCAGAGGATATGGTATATAGCATTCTATTAGCCTTGGACATCACGAAACAATTAGACTCTCAGAATGTTGATGCATCAAAATTTATTCAATTACATTATAACTGAGATTCGCTTCGAGCGAATTAATTTTTGAATTCAAGTAGTGCAGATAGATCATATTAATCCGCGATTCTAAAACTGGAATTTTGCATGCATTTCGGGCTACCCTTTGAGGTTTTTTACCTATACTAATATTATAAAAAGAGAGGGTTTATTTTGTATGTTTATATGTTCCGGACAAGATTAATACATGATTGCAACCTACTGAACGAGTACGTTTCTAATCAAGCTATTAAATTAGTAACCGATCAGCGACTCGCCTGTAATACTAGAATGCAAATTAATGTTTATCAGCACACCCGGTAAAACTGAAAAAAGTTTAATAAATTTAACCAAAAACAACAGGCAGACTAAGGAAGTGTTTGTAGGTATTTTTATTTAAACTTAATTGCAGCAATTTTCTTAGAGGGCGAAAAACTGACCACTCATGTTTAAACTACTTTGAATGTCTCCCTTCAGAAAGACTCCGTACGTTTCATAAGAAAAAAATGGGCCATTTGGATAGCGTCTTCAAAAGGTCTGCCGCATAATGTATTACGGATGTTCGATGAGTCACAGTTTGTATATAGAAGCCGTGGATTCTAAACGAACTAAAAGATTAAGACAACATTGAGAGAGGTGGCATATTCGCAATTGCCCGGTGACTCTTACCAAACTATTCTTGATAAACGTGTGCAGATATACTTTAAGCCTGTTTAAAGTCGTTTCCTTTTAGGGACTCTGTACGATCTCTGTATCTTAAGAATACTTTTAAGAGCCCATATTCATTCTATTAAAATTAAAGGCGGTATTGATATAACTTTGCAGCGAAACTTTAATTTGTCTTATGGACCCCAAGTAAAATCAATATGGACTAATATGATTTACCGTATTATTCTTTCTGGATCAGCAGCAGGTCGGGTAGGAATATTTCTCGAAATCACATGGTCCTTGCACATTTTCATTTCTAATATAAGTAATTGCAATTAAAATTCCTTTTGCCATCACCATCATCAAAACTGAAGGTTATACGTACAACGTTACATATGGGAAGATTATAGTGTTCGCAGGGAAGTAAAGGTTTCTCTCTTGATTAGGAAATGAAATGAATCAATTTATTTCAAAACCTTATAAAAACGAAACAAAAAGCGTATGTACGAGTATACCATGATTTTTTAAAACAAAAAAATCAGCAGAGTATTTATTTGAAACAGATATTTTTTTTTTCAACCTGAACAAGTTCGGGGCGGGCTCTTAGTAATTAATAAATAAATATGTAAGTGATTTGACTGAGGAATGAATAAGTAAACAAAATGAACTATTTCACTTTGCCCCGCATGCACTTGACTAATTGAACAAGGCATTTAAAATACATAAGCGTTTTATTAAACATATAAATACTCTGCCGAATACTAGTAGGTCTCAATGAATATTTAAAATGTTAAATAAACAGATCATTTAACAATGACAAAAATAATTATTGACTTAAAACAAAATTTTACAATATAAGAATCCATTTTTGAAAATTCCTTGCATTATTTTTTCTTTGATTTTCAGAGATTTTTTGTTTCTTGACTGTAATTGACTACATGTGTTACTACATAGTTAAAATATTATTAGGTAGGTGGCGCTAAAAGCAGAGTAAATATTTGATCATTTCAATTTGCTCCGCTATTTCACTCTGCCCCACATTGCCCTACTTCTTTTTAGAGATACATTCTTAGTATTCGTTGACATGAAAAACGTTAACAGTTTTTGTTTCTAACAGATTTGTGCTGACAATTCATTTTTTTTTCATGCAAAATTTTGCGAGATTTCAAAGCTATTTATCCTTAAAATCGAACTTTTTTCTTTTAATATGAGTGCAATCTTGTTACCTTTATCATCATACGTAGTTTTTAGAATGGAAAATTTTTTCAAAAAATAATTGACGTAAAGAAATTCGCGGAATATCTTACCCTTTTATTTAGTATTTGCAATAAAACGTAGATAAAAAGAATTTTTTTTTTTTTTTTTTGCTGCGCACAATCTAGAAATTTCCACTGCAGTAAACCTGGTTTATTCTTTGAAACATTTTCAATTTCCATGACGACATAATAACTTAAAACTATTTTTGCTAATGTTTAGTATAAAAATATGAAGCTTTTGACTTTTTACCATGTATTTATGTTCTTTATATTTTGAGTTTTATGGATTAGAGTTATGTGCTAGGGATGAAGAGCTTGACTGCCTTTAAAGTAAATTAAACTAAATAAATCACTTGAACATTATAAAAGTTATTTATAATGCTCAAGTTATTATACGGTTTATTCATTTCATTAATTATTTATTTTGATTTAATTAATTTATTTTTTGATTAAATATTTAAAAATTCTTTGTTCTTTATCAAAGGTAAGTAAAATAAATTATGTAATTAAACAAATTAATTTGTTTTGTTACTTTAGTGTTGAGTCTTAAAATTGATTTCTAGGACAAGCTATATTGTGCACAATAAGTTCTGCAGCATCGAGGATATTGATCGCGCATTTAATAGGAACACAAGGCAATCGAGTGCAAGTGTTCGATAACAATCGAACATTCATCTCCCTCCCTTGCTATCTAAAGCTAATGTGAAGCTGAGACTTAATGAACAAACAGAAATATAAATTTCATTCATTGTCTTGTCCCCCTTCACGGAGCTTCGGAAGAATGCTTTAACATGTTGAAAAGACGGAATTCCAGTGCTTGGCGAACACATGGTTAATGAAGAGCTTAAAGGAAGTCGTTTTAGGAATAGATGGATTTGAGTATATCTGCTTAGATGGTTTTAGCTTACTAAATGGTTTTAGAAAGCTCACCACTTTGCAGAATTAGCTATTTTTCTCGGACACTATTGTGGGGCTGCTTCGAGAAATTTTTTAAAGATTTGTTGTTGATTTCTCATGGCTCCTTTTAATGATTCTTTACTTTCATTTTTTTAACTTCTGGTTGCACCGACTGTTAGTAAATTAGTTTTTAAAACATTTTTTCAACGTAAAAATTCATTGCCAGTGCCAGAAGTACAAGTTTGCATTTGTAGGCCAATGTGTGAAATCAAATTTTGTTGTCCGCTTAACCAAATCCTCTTGCTATTATTTGAATTACCAACTGCGTTATGAAAGAATTTAACTTCTACAGCTCTGGTTGCACCGACTGTTAGTAAATTAGTTTTTAAAACATTTTTGCAATGTACAAATTCATTGCCCTTGCCAGAAAGTACAAGTATGCATTTTGCAGGCCGATGTGTGAAATCAAATTTTGATGCCCGCTTAATAAAATCCTCTCGCTATTATTTGAATTACCAACTTCGTTATGAAAAAATTTGATTACAAAGTAATAAAACAGGTTCAATTTCGACTTCTTGTGCAGCTTTTTTTTTTTTTTTTTTCATTTCTGCAACTTCTATTGGGGTACATTACGAGTTGGAAAATGAATTGTGGTGGTCCATATTACCTCGACTTCCCCTTATATTTCTAAACCTCACATTGATTTATGAAAAAGATTTTACTCTCTGATACTTGTTTTCTTCAAAATTTAAATACTTTTAGGTGAAGCAAAATAGAACTGTGCTATATGAACTGAATTAATACAGGACTGTACTTATTTTTCAAAGTTATTCCTTTCAGTTTCAGTACGTTACATTGCCTTTGAAAAACTTAAATTACTTCAAATACACAAAACTGTTGCAATACTTTTCAAATATAAACCATAACATCATTATATAAATAAGAATAAACGCTTTTTTGCAATTGATATTAATGCGTGGGCAGAAATTTTACCTTTTAGATTTTGTCTCTAAAATGTAAACATTTTTATATGTAGTAAAATAGGGGTTTTTCTTTCGCTACGTTTCGGAATACACTCTCGTTACTTCTTTCAATACGCTCTTTTGAGTTTGAAAAACTGAAAAACTATAAAAGTAATTGACATAGGGAAAAATTTGCAGAACACCGAGGGCTTTCTTTTTAGTGTTTCACGGCAAAAACGTAGATGACAATGAATTCCTATTTTTGAATCGTGCAGCCGGAAATTCCAATTACAGCTAGCTTGGATTGTCCCTGGAGAAACCTTCAATTTTACGGAGACTTTTTAATAATGTAAGATTTTTTTCCAAATGACTTAGGGTAGAAAAAATTTTTATTTCAGCAACTTCCACTTTAGTTTTTGCTTTTTAAACTCTGCGTTTTTCGGATGAGTAAAGTTTGAATGAATTCGAGGATATTTTTTGAAGTAAGTCTCACCAATTCGCAGTTATAGCTGTCTTTTATTTGTTTATTTATGCCGAAAGGAGAAGTTCATTTTAGAGTTTCTCGTGCTATCTTTATTTGTGTTTAAAACACATTTTTGGCATTTGTGCGAAAAACTTTCTGGCAGTCAAAACCAATTTGCTGTATGAATTACGCACAAAAGTACTTTGTAATTAATTTCAAAATGATTTATTATGGGTTAAACATGCGATTTGAAGAAAATGATCTTTAACTATGGTTTTAGCTCCACCAGTTTCAAATTTGTTTCAAAACATTGAAAGAAATACGCATTAATTATGAAAAAAATAACTAAGCCAATTTTTTTTTCACGGTATCAATCTAAGGTAATATGTTGCTCAAATGTTTGACCATCAGCAGCAAATAATTCCAAAATCTTTAATAAGGTTTATAGATTGTGGGAAAATTGGATTTAAAGTACAATCATGTTTTTAAATGTTCAGGGAAATGAAGGAGAATCAGTTATAAAAGTAGCCTATTGCAGGTTAGCTGGAATTCTTAAACTTTCAAAAAAATCTTTTACCTTTTCTCTCGGATCTCTATCGCAGGCATTAGTTCGGACAAATACTTGGGAAGAGTTCTTTGTATTTTATACGATGAATGTTAGCTTAAAGGCAGGACCATCATTGCCAACGGATTTCGCCTTGCCAAATTTTTTATCAGTTAATCATCATCATTCAGATAAAATTTGCCTTTTCTACGTTTACAGTAATTTCAGAATGAGCGCTAAAATTTAATAGCGATCACAGATGAATAAATATCTTCCATTTGAATTTTTGTTCGGACGATTCAGAAATAAAAATAATTAGTTAAAAAATATCATAACACTAATACGCTGATATATGTCAAAATGAAAGACCATTTTAAAAAAATAGCGGCATATAATTGTAACAATTTCACGAGAGTGTTTGCAGTTTATTCGAATAAAAAAATGATGAAGAGCCCTCAGGGAGACTCAAAGTTTCCACACCTCACTCCCAATAAAAAAATATCAAAACCTCTTCTAACGAGAACGCGTAGAAGCTATTACTGTGTATTCTCGTCAGCATGGGGGAAACATGCATTTAAATGTTTGCATGCAAATGTCAGGGAAGAGGAATGAAACGACACACAAGATAAGTAAAAGGTTTAGTAACTTAATTTCTAAACCGAAACTACTGATAGAAAAAAATACATTTTGCGCAAGATTTCTAAAAAACGTAATAAGTTAACTGAGATTTTCAGTTAAGAAAAAGTAACCACTGCAAAAAAAAATAAGACGGGCAAGTAACAATAAAAACATAAGCAATGAAAATTTGTTAATGAAATAAAAATGTAACAAAGGGTCATTCCATAGTGACTAACGTAACATTCGCAGCTGATTTTCAAACTCTTTTTACTCACACCGGGAGTAAAAATGAATGTGTTTTCGTTTAATATACAAATTTAAAATGTACAAGGTGACTATTTTTCATTTCTATCAAGAATTTGAAGCAAAATAAGCGCTGGCAGGTGTTTTTTCACCAAAAAAGGCATTGTGACTAACGTAACATTTTTGCAACCCTGAGAAACAATGCTTATGTTACGAGGCAAATTTTTCTGAAACTTGCGCAGACATTTAAAATTGGCCGATATATTTGTATGAGGTAAACAATCTATTTTTTAAATCGTACTACAGATTTTTTACAGACGAATCTTTTTTGGCCCTAAATGGTACTTTTCCGAAAAACTGTGTGTGACTAACGTAACGTGACTAACGTAACCATCGAATAACAAGCAATGAATGCATATAAAAAACTTTTTATAATTAATTTCTTGCTCTTATATTACTTTTACACTTTTTAGGAACCTTCTTTGTGTTGTATTATGGTTCTTTCTTTACTTTTTTTCTATATTAGTGTAAAAAGTAGAATGGAAGGATTCATTTCAATTAACTCAATTTGAATGTGCGAAAAAAATAAACAAATAAAAAAACCTGCTTTTACAAACTGAATAACATCATTCTTGGACTAATTAAATCCTAAATATCTATCTTTTAAAAAATTAACTTTTTGCAAGTTGGTAGTTTCACTGAATTCTAGTTTTCTGCTGATATACTAGTTATCGTTATAAGAAACTCCGTAGTACTTTTCAACGGCATATTATTTTTTAAGGTTTACTGTTTCATCGAACGAATAGTGTTGTGCATCCTTTTGAATTAAAATGTAATATTGAGAAAAAAATATTTGAACGTTTTTGCAGAATGCATTTTAATTCCAGATATCACCGCAAATGTTTGAATTTCTAAATTCAAATCATTCTTGTATTTTCTGCAATATATGGCAGCAGCGCTTATCGTCACTGTATCATGTAACATCTTCAAAAGTTTTCCGACGAGCAGCCGTTACTTCATTTTAATAATAAGTGGAGATGTATTTTCTAAAAAATAGAGACGTTCTCCTTTGTTAAGACTGTATTTCTATTATCTTAATTCTTAAGCTTGGATTCTTGTGTTGAATGCACATTCAACAGAGTACTCATTTTGCTTTACTCACTTTTTTTTCTTTTTAAATAATTCTTTAAATTGGAAGTATCTTTATAAAGACCTTTAAAAAAGTATTTTTCTAAGAAAACAGAAGGTCTACAATGTAATATTACTGGTATTTTTCACCCTTTATATTTTTAATCAATATAGAATGACTACATATTCAAAATTGTCATGAAAATTTACATTAAATTAAATAAGTTTTAAATATTAGCAGTCATTTTTAAAATGTTACGTTAGTCACATGCAAACTGTTACGTTAGTCACAGCTCAAATGTTACGTTAGTCACACTAATTATTTTATATCTACTGATACTAAAATAAATATTTTGCACTTTTTAAGTAGATATGACACACATGTAAGAAAATAAAAAGTGCTGTTTGGTTCAATCATCTGGTTTAGTTTTTAAGCAGAAATTAGTACATTTTCGTGACTAACGTAACGTAAATATTTTCATTGAAATAACCAAACTAATTAAAAGACTTATCTTATAATGTATGCAAAAAGAACAGTCAATTTTATTGGGCCAACATCTATTCATTTAGAATAAACATAGTTCTTTTAAAAATTTGCAAAATTTTTTACATTACACTAGAAAACGTTGACGCATGTTTTTTTGCACATGCTAAGCCTTTTCTACAACCTCGCACGTTTAGAGCCAGAAGAAAAACACCGAATAAAATTTTTGCAACTGTTATTGGATTTATGTACTAGAAAGTATGCTGAATGAAATGATAGGTCACAATTAAGGCTTTGTGGAAAAAAAATTTCGGAGGTTGAGGTTGACATTTCTATGGAATGACCCCAAATATTAAAATAAGAGCTCATGTTAGAGGGGAAAAGAGAAAAAAAGACTCTAAAACTAAAAAACAACGTGAGTTCCTTATGAAAGATTTTTTTGAACTCAAATCATTTTACAGAAAGGAGTAATTTTTGCTCTCGGAAAAAAAATAATCCTTTTCATCCTATTTCCGGAGCAAAAAGC
Organism: Uloborus diversus; assembly: GCF_026930045.1. Classification (NCBI taxonomy): domain Eukaryota; kingdom Metazoa; phylum Arthropoda; class Arachnida; order Araneae; family Uloboridae; genus Uloborus; species Uloborus diversus. The sequence goes on along the minus strand of NC_072733.1, from coordinate 200,165,545 downwards.
AATTCAATCGTGGAAAAAGATGAATAAAATTATGATCAGTAGCATTACAAAGCTAAAGCAGCTAAATCTGGATGACACATGAAGAAGAGTTGAGCATACGTAAATTTTTTTAATTTCAACACACGTTTGTCACGGAATAGCTCTTTTAAGTGATGTAAAGGATTCGAAATGTGTGGACCATACACTAAAACATTTTGTGTACGGTAACCAGGATTATGGTTGCAACGTTACACGAGTTCTGGAGTGTAGTATCATTTTCTTAAGAACTGAAATTGTTGGAGTAACCTTGCAGTATGGTTTGTGTACAATCTCACGTGTTGTCAGTATAATTCAAAGCGCATGCAAAAAAATCAGCATCGACACAGAGCTGGTAAACTCTTATAAGCAAACCGAAGACAGGCTCTGGTGGCCGAGCAGTAAAACACTCTTGCTTTGCGACTGCGAGACTTGCGGTGTGGTTCGATCGTTCTGAGTTATATTTCCTCCCTCAATGTTATAAAAATGTATTGTTTGTTTTTTTAAAAGAAATTTCGAACTGGTTTAAAGTTGATTGGTGTATATTGGGTGTGAAAAGTATGAATTTGATAAATATTGAATGAATGATTGAAAGCAAAAGCTATAAAGACGACAAAAATAAAGGTATTAATAGCATTATTTATTTTTTATACTCTTATAAAGAAATTTCAAGTATTGCAACCAGTAATTTATTTTTATACTTTCAATTCAAAACATATAGAAAGAAGTTTTTATTTGATCATTTAAAATGCAGTCAACTATCGATAACTCGAAGTCTTATAACTCGAATATTATTTTATGTCGAAGTTTTCATTGGGTCCCGAAATTGTGTTTTAAAATGCTAAGTTCTCTATATCTCAAAGGCAACAAAATTTAAGTCGAAGCTCTTATGAAAGTTTTGTTTTCATTTCATGCACGAAAATTCAGAAAAAACATACGATTTTTTTCTTTTTCCTTTAACACAGTGCATTGCTTTATGAGTTTACATAAGACAAGAATTTATTCACAAAATAGCATAGTGCAACCTAACAGTTAAACATCGAATAGTTAACTTGAAATATAAAGCAACTTATATGTACTTGAAAATGATTTTTGTTTCAAAAAAGACAGATGAAGCCTAATTTTTGCTAATGTGTAACCTTTCAAGCAATTTCTCTAGAAGAATTATTGTTTAACCTTACGCAGAGATTAGTTAAACGTTACACTATAGTTTATTACCATAGTGCAACCTTCCACAAGCGATGTGTAACGTTACACTAGTTTTTCAGTTAAGTTGCTCCAGGGCAGAGGAGGACACTGCCACCGGTTTAATGGAGTAAGGTTACACAAAATGTTTACTGTTAAAGGAATCCAAATAAGCGAGCTGTACAACAAAGCTAACGTACAGGGTGTCCAGCTAAGGACTCCCTGGTTTCAAAATTAGGTATCTCGAAAACCAAGGACGATATTGGAATAAAATAAACGGTATGTTTATTGTGAAACTCATAAAAATCATATACAGGAACGCGGAAATTAGTTTAAAAAACTGCCAACAGGTGGCGCTGCACAATATAATTGCAATAGAAGTCTCCATAAATAGTGCTGTGAAGAGGTTTGTTGTTTCAGCAGTAGTTTACTCTCTCAGATATGCTTACATATACGCGACGAATTATCGTCCAACCTCTTCGCAGCACTATTTATGGCGACTTTTATTGCAATTACAGCGTGCAGCGCCACCTGTTGGAACTTTTTAAAACTAATTTACAAGTTCCTGTATATGATTTTTATGGGTTTCACTATAAACATACCGTTTATTTTATTCCAATATCGTCCTTTGTTTTCGAGATATTTAATTTTGAAACCAGGGAGTCCTTTGCTGGACACCCTGTAGAATAGACAACACAAATGCAAAAAAAAAAAAAAAAATGAAAACAAAACATTTGCAGTCACAGCCCTTTACCTGCTTACGGCATAATAATAATATAGATTGCGCTTAATGTCGTGTTTTGGAAAAATCCCTTACAAAACAAACTATCAAGCTCTGATTTTTTTTTCTGTGAAAATCATCCGAACAGCAATGGTTCGATGTTAAATACAAACATTCTTTCTAGATAATTTTCAGTGAATAAATGTATTTTTATTTCTTTTTTATCAGTTCAATAATACTCTTTCACTAGAGTAAGTAATGTCAATAGTGGTTACACACAATAAAACCAAGTTTCCCCAACCATCTATGCCAGAGGTTCTCAACATATTTCAATCCACGTACAAATTTTTGTGCATCATTAACTAAGCGTACCTCACCCACCTCCCAACAAACTTTTGCCTCTTAAAATGTATTGTATTAGTTAAAGTTTAATTGTTAAAATGTAATTATTAATGTAAAAGTTATATATAAAAATAATAACACATTTTGTTTTACTTGGTACTTTATTAAAGTTTTCATTAATCAGATATTAAAACTGAAAAAATCTCATGAAATAATTTACAGGCAGATCCAGCTTGGTTAAATACAGTCGCAAACCATGCTCAGCATAAGTTTGTTTCTATGGTTGCTCTTCAGGTAAAATAAAAAAGGAAATCTGTTTTCGCGGAAGTATGATGTCGCCAATCCCAGAAAAAACTTCAGAGCAATGTCTGCTACTTCTTTTTATTTTTTTAAATGCCGGTCCAGAAGTTAACAAAGCATGAAAATACTTCTGTTTCAATGTATGATCACACGATATAACTTAAACTATTGTCACAGTTGAACTCTAATTTCTTTAACAGATTTTTCTTTACTTTTTGAATTTTAACCGCATTTCCCTTACAGATTTTCGTGTACCTTGTGGAGTACGTGTACCACTGATTGAGACCCACTGCTATATACTACACTCATTGCATCCCCACTTTCTTATCAATCAATTAAAGCTCTGGCAGGTGCAACAGCTATCTTGATTGAAAATTTCAATTTAAGAACGTAAGTGACGATTTTAGCGAAGATTATGATACATTTAAAAGTGGTTCATCGTATGCTCTTTCTAAAATCATCGATTCATATCACATCAATCCCCCGGTTACAAATCCAGATACGCATGCTTAAAATTGTTAGGCGTCTCATCATAAATATCCCGATTAAAAACTTCCAAGAGCACATCAAAGAAACCTGCCTAAATTTTAAAGTAGCCATCCTCTACTTCAAAAACTTGCTATTTTTTAATAATTAAAAACCTAAAGAATTAAAAACACTGCACAATTTTCATAATGCGAAAGAGTTTTGTACTTTTTAAATGCTTAATTGCAATCCACCTATTGCTGAACAATTTCAATGTATTCTCAACGTCTCATCGCTATTAAAAACTCTCTTCATTTCCTACTCAAAATTAATAACCATGAAAATACTTTTCTCACTATCCGATCCCCCCCCCTCCCATCTCTTATTTTTGCTGCGGCTCCTTATTTTTGTTTACTATCTGCCTGCTGATGTCGATGTTTACTTGAGATCTAAACAATTGTGATCTTCCCACAACAACAAAGATTTTCTTAATGCCATCCTCATTTTCATTCCTACAGTCAAAATCTTAGCACATTATTATGAAACGATTCCGGGCTGTTGTGCCGTGGTCTGAGTGTATATCCTCCAAACGTTTTGGCTGCATCTGCGGCAGCCATCCTCAGTGGTTCCGAGTTCGTAACTTCCAGGGAAGAGACTTCTTGGCAACTGATGCAAGTGTCGAAGTGCTGTCAACATTTATAGGGCATGGGTCCTCTTGGTTCTGGACTGGGATTGGCTGGTGAACGTCTGTCTTCATCGCTTCCTGATTGGAGCTTAGGCTCTCCTTTTCCTGCTCGGGGATTGGCTGCCGGGGATTCAGCTGAAGGTCCGTCCTTGTTTCTGATTGGCTGGAGGTTCTTGTTGTTTTGATCCTTTTCAGTATGGGATGCCAGAGCTTGTTTATCTTTATTCCTTCTTCTTTTTTGTTGAAATTATTTGGATGTTTGAATATCTCGATGGCTTCTCTGTTCAATCTCGCATAATAATGGCAAGTCCTTGAAAGTATTTTTGTCTCTTTGAATTTGATGTCATGGTTCCCCTCACTAAAAGTGTGTTCTGCGACTGCTGACTTCTGAGTGTGGCCTAGTCGGCAATTTCTTTGATGTTCTTTGATTTTAGTGTTGACGCTTCTCTTAATAGTACCAATATAGGTAGATCCGCAGGAACAGGGGATCTTGTAAACACCTGCGGCGGACAAGGGATCTCTTGCATCTTTCACAGATCGTAATAAGTCGCTGGTTCGGTGGGTGAGTTTGAAAAAAGTCTTGATATTGTGGCGTCGCAGAAGTCTTTCGATTCTATGAGTGACGTCCTCAACGTAGGAGAGGTAGGCTGTGGACTTGATCGGATCTTCTTTAAGTGGCTGTTTTTTTATTTTGGGGTGGAAGGCTCTTTTGATCTCTTGCTTTGAAAAACCGTTGGCTTGGAAAACATTTGTGAGGTGGGAAATTTCATGCTCGATAGCAGTCGGTTCACAGATTCTGTTGGCTCTCACGAATAAAGTTTTCATTACACCTCTCTTCTGTCGAGGATGGTGATTAGAGTCCTTGTGTAGATAGCGATCAGTATAGGTAGGTTTGCGATAAACACGATGGCCTAGGGATCCGTCATCTCTGCGACTGACTAAGACATCCAGGAAAGGCAACTTCCCGTCGTTTTCGGTTTCCATCGTAAATTGGATATTCTCATGTTGGCTGTTTATGTGAGTCAAGAATCGGTGAAGTTCGTCTTTTCCATGGCTCCGAACAGCCAACATGAGAATATCCAATTTACGATGGAAACCGAAAACGACGGGAAGTTGCCTTTCCTGGATGTCTTAGTCAGTCGCAGAGATGACGGATCCCTAGGCCATCGTGTTTATCGCAAACCTACACATACTGATCGCTATCTACACAAGGACTCTAATCACCATCCTCGACAGAAGAGAGGTGTAATGAAAACTTTATTCGTGCGAGCCAACAGAATCTGCGAACCGACTGCTATCGAGCATGAAATTTCCCACCTCACAAAAGCCAACGGTTTTTCAAAGCAAGAGATCAAAAGAGCCTTCCACCCCAAAATAAAAAAACAGCCACTTAAAGAAGATCCAATCAAGTCCACAGCCTACCTCCCCTACGTTGAGGACGTCACTGATAGAATCGAAAGACTTCTGCGACGCCACAATATCAAGACTGTTTTCAAACCCACCCACCGAACCAGCGACTTATTACGATCTGTGAAAGATGCAAGAGATCCCTTGTCCGCCGCAGGTGTTTACAAGATTCCCTGTTCCTGCGGATCTACCTATATTGGAACTACTAAGAGAAGCGTCAACACTAGAATCAAAGAACATCAAAGAAATTGCCGACTAGGCCACACTCAGAAGTCAGCAGTCGCAGAACACACTTTTAGTGAGGAACCATGACATCAAATTCAAAGAGACAAAAATACTTTCAAGGACTTGCCATTATTATGCGAGATTGAACAGAGAAGCCATCGAGATATTCAAACATCCAAATAATTTCAACAAAAAAGAAGAAGGAATAAAGATAAACAAGCTCTGTTATCCCATACTGAAAAGGATCAAAACAACAAGAACCTCCAGCCAATCAGAAACAAGGACGGACCTTCAGCTGAATCCCCGGCAGCCAATCCCCGAGCAGGAAAAGGAGAGCCTAAGCTCCAATCAGGAAGCGATGAAGACAGACGTTCACCAGCCAATCCCAGTCCAGAACCAAGAGGACCCATGCCCTATAAATGTTGACAGCACTTCGACACTTGCATCAGTTGCCAAGAAGTATCTTCCCTGGAAGTTACGAACTCGGAACCACTGAGGATGGCTGCCGCAGATGCAGCCGAAACGTTTGGAGAATATACACTCAGACCACGGCACAACAGCCCGGAATCGTTTCATAATATTGACACCGGCCGTGAAAGCCTTCACTCTTAGCACATTATCATATTTTGTTCAAAAAACATTTATTTAGGAATAATTAAGCTCTGTTTGTGAGCTTATATTTTAAAACTTTTAATTTTTAAATGTGCAACTTCGCTTTTCTTTCTCTATGTTTATTTTATGCTGCATTTGTTCTTCATTTAGAACAACTTGTATTATATGCTTATTTATCAGTTACCGAATCTTGACCTTTTTCCATTTCTGGAAATAAAGATGCTTATAAAAGATTTTGATTTTAATTGCACTTTGTTTACAAAACTTTTTATGAGCTATGCGCACTTACTTATTTGTTTACTTTACTGAGATTTTGCTCTGTCTTAGCACGAAAATACAAATTTCATATTGAAGAAAAAAACATTTTTTCCAGTTATTAACTCACTTCTATATCGATCTAGATCGATGAAATCCAAGCCAACCGTGCATGCTAAGAAGCACGTGTAACTTCCACAAACAAAACGATTTGATTTGTAATCATACAAAGTTGCGTTCTTTTTAATAAAATTTTAAACTCAATTCAAATTTAGCACTACATCATTGCAATTTATATAATAAAAGTGCAACTTTGACGACGTTATGTATATTACAGCCATGCTTCTGTTCTAATAAATATTCCTGTTATTAATAAGGCTCTGACTGTATTTCGCTGAGTTAAAAAAAAAGTGCATTTCCTTAAAAACAAGCGATTAAAAATCTAAATAAAAAATTTTTTTACGTAACTATTAACATTTCTTTTAAAATATAAACATTACAACTACTGGGAGTTTCGAACTTGATTTCGCAGAACTAACCGAAAATTTTTTCAAATCAAGAGATCAAAAATCGAAAAATTACAAATATTTCTCTATTTCAGAAGACAGGCACACAGCAAAAATTTAATTTACATTTTAAACACTTGAAAAAATCAAATTCCCTTAAAAAAATTCCCAGCAATTCTCTCTAGCTTGGAGAATACAGTTGCTCTGTATAACATGGGAAAAATAAATTTGAAATGATAAAGGTAAGTTTTATGCACATTCCCTTATGAATTCTTTCGCAATAAATTTACCAGAACACACTTCTACGTTTTCAGACTGTTTAAACGATCTTTTCGTTGAAAATGACATTAAACTATACAACAAATCCATTTGTTTCGTTGTCTTAAGTATAAGGATTGTCTAGACTTCATTCAGATAATACCAAGATACCATTCCAAAGCAAAATCTCGTAAAATAAAGGATTCATGAATATTAAAAGCCTCTTTCCTCACATAGCAATTACTTTTAATAACAGAAAATATGGTTTCACGATTGCTTAGCTAGGAAAACGGATATCGATGAATGAACAAACTTTGATACATTTTCGAATGAAGTAAGGCAATTTTCTTTGAAATTTCCATTTCTAAAATGTTTTGAAAGAAACATTTCCTGTCTTCAAATGACTGTGTTTCGTCTAATATTTGGGTTGTTTTCTCTGTAATCTTGTTTCGTAAGACTTTCACGAAATTCGTATGTTAGTATGAAATAACAGTAATTTTTGCGAGCAAGTTTTATTTGCAATTAATTATTAATAGCCTACATAAGTTTTGAAGTTTCATGGTACAAAATTATTTTTAATAAAATAGTCATAAAGATTTCATTTGTTTAAAATTATTTAGTACATTTTTAGCGAGTTAACTCCATTGTGTTTCCTAATTTTCATCATACTATACAAATTAGTCGTCGTCTTGACAGCTATTCCGCCGTGGGCAGGAGAAAGGCAACTGCCAATTTTTCATTTTTCTTTTTCTTTCTTTCTTTTTTTTTTTTTTTTTTTTTTTGAATTTTTGTCACCTGTTGTACGTTAGCTTTAGTGTACAAACTTGCTAATTTGATTTCGCTGAAAAAGACGCCCATTTCCAACATTTCCTTATTGTTAGTATTGAATTCAAAACACATTTCAAATATCTAGAAAATCATTTCAGCAGATGCTTTTGTATTTAGCTTTTTTTTTTTTCAGATTTTTGTAATTAATTCATACCAAACAAAACACTTCTGTTCATGATAAGTGTAACTATTTTCTTTCTTTGTTTATTTCGTTTCATTGTTTCGTATGCTACACGTTATTAAAACTAAAATAATATAAGTTGTCCCCACTTACATATTATATATATATATATATATAGATATATATATATATATATATATATATATATATATATATATATATATATATATTTGCTCTCGTCCACTTTTTCTTTTTTTCAATAAAATACTGCAGGAGAGACTGAGCTTATAGTTTTTGTTAAAATCAACTTAACTAAACAATCTCACATTTTTAGAAGTATTTTTCCCATAAAAATGCTTAGCTTTCTTTTAAATTTATTTATTATAATGAAATATATTTTGAAGAAAAACCAAAATTAGGAAAAGGTATCAAGTATCCTTTTTACAAGACTTGACCCTGGTCTGCTGAAGAGTTGATCTTAGGGTAAAATTGTCCATATTAGCATTTTAAATACAACTGAAATATTTATGAACACAACTGTTAATGGAAAATTAAAATGTAAAACAAAACGAAAACAATAGCGACTGAAACTACAATAAAATATGCTAAAGAAACTTATCTTTTTTTTTTATCTGCCTTGATCAGGTATTTGGTGAAAACTAAGAAATAAATATCAAAACGACATTTGAAATTTAACGTATGTACTATAAGTGACAAGAAAAAAATTAATGTTTCAACGTTAAACTGTAAAACTTTCAAAATTGACTCTAACAATGAGCTATAATTAGTGACTGGGAAGAAAACAAAGAAAAACATCAATTTTTCAATTAATTCAACAACAATTTTGGATATGTAAAGCAACCGATTAGATAAACAGTAGATTGGGTGGTATGAGTATTTTTTTTTTAACGCGGCAGCGTAACACTTCTCGCAAGTCAGCATTTTCTAAGCCTTCGCTATGAATTGGGGATTTTATTTAGCTGTAGGCTATATTTTGTAATTCAATGACATTTTTGTTCCTTAATTAGTAGAATAAATAGCATATACCTTATGCGTAAAATTTATTAAAGGACACTTGATCCCAAATAAAGTATCCTTGGTTTAAAGGATCATGCACGCCCCAAGTGTACTTTTCATACATATTTCAAAATTTTAGCAAAGTAAGCTACAAATTGGTTTATCTCACATGTTTGAGATCTTTTCAAATATCCTACCCCATCATTAAAACAATGTACTGCTTCGCTTCTTCAAGAAAAGTTTGCGACATTTTAAAACCAAAATCCAAAAAAAAATTTTCCGTTAACAATTGACACTGCGTAGCCTCAGAAGCCCAAGTAAAACAGGCTGACTTGAAGATGTTAACTTAAAATGGAAGCTCAGTAATGAAGCCATAGTTAAAATTGGGCGTTACAGCGGTGCCGAGAATTGAGTAGGGAAACAAACTCCTGAGAGATAAATTATCCCCACTCTCTCCTATGTTTTCAACGAAATAGCTTTTTTGAGCGCTTTAAATGCAACATTACACTAAAAAAAAAATCCGAAACTTACTCGAAAAACAATGAACAGCTAGTGTGCTTAGTTTTTACTAGTAGCGTATCTATCAAAAACATGAAAGTTTTCCGATAAAAGTAGGTAACCTTCCTAAAATTAATCTGGAATCTTTCTGTGGATTACAGAGACCTTCTCAAAAAAGTCTGTCATATTTCTGAAATGAATCAGAAACCTTTGGAGAAAACTCAGATACATTTATAGTAATTGCTTAGCACCTTCCTCATTTACCAAGAAAGTTTCAAAGCAAATATGGCAAATGATAAGACAGAACTGCAATCAAATACTTAAAAGCTTATTTGTCTACAAATCTTGCAAAGCTACAATGCCCAAAAACTGCATCTCGCCCTTACTAAGGGCTTAGTTAATTTGCAAAGTCGTAACTGAGTTGAAGGGGAAACACCTAATGAAGAAGTTGAATACATTTTCACACTGGTTGCTGAAAAAAAAAATCACGACAGTGAGAAGGCTGCATTCGTGATTCAGGAAACGTTTTTGCAAATGTGCTTGCTTTTTCACAGGAAGGTGGTGAGAACTTGTGAAATCCTGGATCGTTGCTCGGAAATAATCTGTGATATTTTTGAATTTCTTACAATGTATGATTATTTTAAATACCATATTTCACAGAAGATTATGACAGATGTTTGTAAGTAATCATTAAGAAGACAGAATGGATTGATTACTAGCTCTTTAGCCCCTCCCCCCTCCTTTTTTTTTTCGTTTGCCTTTATTTCCCGCATTTAAATATAATACCTGCAAAAATTGGCCAATCTTTCATGGACATTGTAGATATAATTCTTACTTCAGGTCAAATAAAATCTCCAAGATTCTTTCCATAAAGATTTAACTGACTTTTCAAAACTTGAAAATCAAATTTCATCACAGTTGGTATCTCCTAACGCAGAATTATGACATTTTTGCTAGAGCTAAAATTAGTGAATATTTTAGCGTTTGTCCTCGAATTTTTTTTTTTTTTTTTTTTTGCCTTACTTTTTGGAGAAGATATTATTTGATTGAAAAAAAAAACATATCTATTATGGGTATTGACCGCTTTTGGCAGATAATTCAATTCGCTAAGGAAAAAAAGCAAAACAAGGCGCCTCATTGGACATTTGTCGTCATTTTCATTGTATTGATTTTTAAACGGAAATCTGTCTCCCTTGTATTAAACTAAATAAACAGCTTAACATAGAATCATTTGACTTTTGATTTAATGACAATATATGTACATAGGCATTAAAATGGTATGTGAAATATGTAATGTATCCATCAGGAGTTTCGTTGCTTTTAATACTTTTGGATTAAATTTCACAATATCACAAACGTAGCCTTGAGAAACAATTAAATTTGTTTAGAGTTTCATTTTTTCGTGGCACGTGTAAGGGAATTGCAAAATAAATGCAGTAGAGACAAAAGACTGCATACGAAGTTGTTAAAAATTAAAGAATAACTCAAATATACTCTTGAAAATTTAAAAATGCGAAATAACGCGATTACCTTATTCTGAGGACTGGATGTGATAAAAATATTTTGAATGAGATAGAGAGGAATTTCTGCGCAACATTTTCGAACAAGAATTAAAATTCCACTGCTTCAAACGGAAAACAAATAGGTATCTGCAGATTTATTTTTTAAAAAAAGAATATTATTTTGCAGCTTAAAGCATCACAATAGATAAATAGCATACAATCTTGTAAAATGTTAAATCAGCAACACTACCAAAACGCAACATTCAGGCAATTTTTAACTTGAGTATTTTAGGCAGCAAAATACTTTACATAATAGGGTTAGTTGGGGTAAAATGTTAAAAAATTTCCATGTTTCAACTTTAGATCCTTCCCTTTCTTTTCAATGAATTGTGACACAAAATTGTGGTCATTGGGGTAAACTCTGAGAAAACGAAAATCGTAAAGGTAAAAAATGAAAATAAAGTAATGAAAATTTTTAAGTAATGAAAAAAAAAGTAATGAAAATTTAAGTAATGGAAAAAAAAAGCAATGTAAATTTAAGTAATGAACATTTTAGACTTATGACTGTTGGTTAGCAAATTAAATCATATTACCGTAGACTCCAGAGGGTTTACTTTTACCCCAGAGACTGCGGGGCAAATGGAGAAACATCCCATTTATTTCCCCATGAGGTTGATATAAGCAAGTAGATAAAAACGCTATAAAAAGCTGCCTAGAGGCTTAACACGCTGCACACAAAGTCAATGACCTGTAGTTCGTGTGCCTCTCGCTGAACCTTCCAAATGTAATCTGAAGTCATTTAAGAAGAAAAATCACGCAAAAAATTAAAATTAAGAATACTATAAATTATTTTCTCTATTTTCTATCTCTTTTATGTATTTCGTAGTTAGCACTCACCAACAGTTTAGCTTCAAAAACTACCACAAGTGTGGAAGAGTTTAATTTCACTTTCCCCCATGTTCACTTTCAACCTAACTGACCGTATCTCATAAAACATTATCTGCAAGAGAGACAATTGAGGCAATGAGAAGCAAAGTGATGTATGTGACAAAATTAAAAATTTGGAGATTACCAGTACACATGGTAGGTGAACCTCTCCTCTGTCTTGGGGCGAGAGATAGTACTATAGTAGTCCTGGTAGGTGCTGTTATACAGCATTAATTAGAAAAAAATTTCAATGAAAGCCTACCTAGGATCTGATCTTTAAAGGTGTTTTAATCAGAATTTGAAAATGTCCACTTACATCCCTTTGCTTCTCACTGCCTCATATATGACACCAGCTGTTCGAGCTGTGATAGTGGATGAATCTTTTGCTTCAGATAATAGCACTTTAACGATACAGGATTTCTTTCCTTCTGAAACCAGGTTCATCGAATACTGATGGAGGATCAGCGCATAACTCGTACTAGAAGTTTTTAGCAATTTATTTTTCCATCTTTACTGTTCATATCATTCGGTATAAAAGATGGTTTGGGCTTACACATCTTTACAGATAGTAACTACTCTCGTAACAGAAGCCAAAGACATAACTGCTTACCTTCTTTGCAACGAAATGCCACCAAATTGTTTGCCTTCAATATCCTTTAATGTTACTACCCCAACGTTAAAGGCCTCATCCATGTTGCAGTTATAACATTAGTCCATAATGAGCACCCAATTCAAATGCATGAGGTATATAACTGTTTGATGAAAAGTGATTGCAAGCGAAGATCTTTGCTTAATAATTTGCTTAAACTGATTAAACTGTATGTATTTTCGATTGAATTTGATATTAACGATGCAATATATAAAACGAGATATGGTGACGAAAACTGTTTTTAAGGATTTTAAATCCTATCTTTGAAAAAATAAATCGCATTTTAAGTTAAAGTTAATAACTTCCGCAAACGAAATGTATTTTAAATTTGAGGCTTTTTTAGGTCAAAAATTGCAGTCAATGAAGTTTTTAAAGAACATCACCTATGCAGAAAAGATGCTTTATGACATGCAGATAAAAGAAAAAAAAAATAGAAATTTTTTTATTTACTCTAAGAAAGATGTATTTTTTTAATTTAACGTTTTTTAGTAAAAAACTGAAAGCTATCAGTATAAGTTTCCCACGATTTCAAAACCTACCCATAAGGAAACTGTTGATACCAACGCTTTGTAAGGAATACTTGGTCTATGGTACATTCATCAGGCGACATAACACTGAACTTTATCAAAACCTCTATGTCCTTTATTTATTTAGCAGTACAGATACAAAGAGAGAAGACGAACAGCTGTACAAAAATTAATTTTTAGAACTTTCACTTCATTTATTTCTGTATGAGCCAATTTCTGAAAATATTTCACATGTTTAACAATATTATTTGTGTTTTCCATGGCTTCACTGCTGAGATAAATATACTTAAAATTAAGCACTCCAACTTCATAAATTAATAATGAAGAATTATTTGCGTTCTTTAATAAAACTGAATACCCATTTCACAATTGTGCTTTCACAATTTCATGTCGTAAATAAAATGGCTTTCAATTCGACCATTAATATAAGCAAAATTTTTAATGCTTTCACATTTCACAATACCGGAAATCTGAAAAATTGCTACTTAATTAGTACCGACTAAAAAAAGAATATTTTAGCTGCAGAATGGCTTGATTTAATTAATTAACAGACCAAATAACTTCCTGCTTAATTCAAGGATGCTGCAAAAGTGCACTTTCAATCCAGACTTGTGTTTAAATTTATTCTTTTGTGAAGCTGAATTGTTGAATTAAATATTTCTTCAGGCAAAAGATTAGTTTATGCTAGAAAAGCAGAGATAATTGCTCTTATGACAGTTTTCAGTGTATGAACACAACTAACTCCAAATGCGGAACTAATAACTTATTTCTCTTAGTTGTTTTTTACATTTATGTTTGATTTCTGTAAAAAAAAAAAACTTTTTAATTTCTTCTATATCTAATATATAGAAGAAAGTATTAGATTCGTGCAAATTTTCGAATTTCGAATTTTGACGGATTCGAACGTTTTGAGGTGTACTGAGTCCATTTCGACTATTTTTGGAAAATGTCTGTCTGTCTGTGTGTATGTGTGTGTATGTGTGTCACGTCTGTGTGCGACCAGTTTTTTGTGGCCGCTCTACAGCAAAAACTACCGCATGAAATCGAACGAAATTTGGTACACATATGTGCCCCTATGTGAATTTGTGCCCATTGGTTTTTGGCGCAAATTCCTCCAAGGGGGGTGGAGCAATAGGACGTTTTTTGAGTTACGGGTGCTTGCTATTCCTCAGGAAGTAACTGGCGGAATCAAACAAAATTTGGTCCATATGTTGCCCTTAACAGGTACAGGTGTTGATTCATTTTTGGTGTCAATAACTCAAACTGGGGTTGAGCTATAGAACGTTTTTTGTCGTCAATTGTGACTGCTGTATCTCAAGAAATAATGAACGGAATGAAAGAAAAATTTATCGGCAAGTAGCCCTTAGTGGGTATAAGAGCTGATTTTATTTTGGTGTCAACAGCTATAAAGGGGGTAGCGCAATCACCCATTCTTTTTTTCCATTGTTAGTGCCCTATCTCAAGAAGTAAAGCTACGTTCTGGTTGAAATTTGGAATATATGTGAATCCATATGTAAACAGGCTTCGGTTCAATTTTGACGCCAAACGCTCCAAGAGGTGTTGATTTTTTTATTTATTTATTTTTTTTTTTTTTTTTTTGCGAATAAAAATAGCTTTATTAATGCAACAATAAGAAAGATAAATCGTAATAGATTGTCGTCTGCGTATTTCTCGTGATTTTAATTGTATGGAAATAATCAGAAATATTATCTCAATGATTTAAAATTTTTACCTGTTGCCATCTTATGTTTGTTAACAAATAAAACATTTGTAATTAATTCAAGCAAGGCGTTTAAAATAACTTTCAATTTTCGCTCTTTGCTTTGCTTTTGCAATAATTCAGACATTGGGATGGTCGTCAAGTTTTTGCATGTGTAATTTTGTTTTTGTTGGGAATATTGCTTCCTCGTCAAGCATGGGGAGGGATCAGAAAAAAAAATATATATATATATAGAAGAAAGTTTCGTGATGGCCACAACATACTAGTTTAAACTGGGGTGAAAAGAGAAATCGAAATTTTTAGTTTAATACATAGTGTGTGCATTTCATTAATTTTTGTAATAATCTACGTACTGCTGATCACCATGTGATGTATTAACTTGTATATTAACAAGTGAGAACAAAACCATGAACACAATAATGCACTACATTGTTGTGTTTACAACATATGACACTGCTAAGAAAATTTTCGGGCATTATTATAAAAAACGCAATTAATGGTAATTTTACTTATTTCAAATAAATTTTTAAACAAGGTTTCGACGCTTTTTCTAAAAGAATATCTTTGTTTTCTTGCACTATACAAAACTCCGGTCTTACTATTTACCTATTGTTTTATTATATTATTTCCACAAAAAAACCATTTAATTCCGTTTTAGATGGAGGCTAAGTAGCATACTTTGTTTCATAGACGTTTTAAAATGGTTTTTAATGTTGAGACAAACCATTTTAAAACATTTATGAACCCTTTAAACATTGCGTATGATACCTTGGTGTGCACATTTAAAAATGGCTGCGTTTAAACGTTCATGTGAGATTTCATGATTAAAGTGGTTTCAAGAGCAAAATATTATTTTCGAAACATCATCGACTTTAACATGGGGACGCACGCACAAACCAAAATAAGGAAAAAAAATTCAGTTCGACATTCCTCGCAAAAATCGATAAGCTGGTATCCGATACACCATTGCGTGAGCTGCTGTCCTCCGTTAACGATTTGCTTAGTATAGACTAGAGAGCAATCCCCAACCTCTTACAACTGTTCCAAATTAACACTGCGGATACATTTCTGGCATCACAAAAGTAATCAACAATAAAATTTGATGGTGAAAATAAAAAAACAAATACAAAGGATATAAAGAGTTCAAAACTCAGCAAACAGCCCAAAACTACCAAAACGAGCCTCAATCTAAGTGTGTAAAAAAGAGATACGCGATTAGCAATGGTGGAGTATTTAAAATCCTGATTCAAGCTCCTTTAATTGAATACTAGTAGACCCGTGCGGAACTCCGCACTGTGCTTCAAATTGTTTCATAAGGCATTTCGCTCTTTAAAAATTTCAAAGAAAGAACATTATGAAGAAGAACCGAAAAAAAGTAAGCGCAGAAGAGAAGGCATGTAATTTAAAGACATCGGTAACAAAACCTCGTTAAATACAACATTGTGATAATTTGATCATCGCTCACCTTTTGGTCGTACATATTTTCAATGCAAACATAAATATCATTAAAAGTGGCTGAGTAGTGACTCGTGAAAAAGCAATAATTGTGCATGTGAAAAAAACAGGTTGTGGCAAATACAGTCCTGTCCATGTGAGCATCTGACAGGAAAAAAAGAAACATTAGAGATATTTATTGGCACGGATTCGAATTGGCGCCATTCTGATTAACAGCCCGACACCCCAACAAACCTAGCAATTGCGCCTTCCTTTTCGAGAGCTACTCATTGAAGGAATGCGTAGTAAAAAACATCAAAAAAGCTTTTTGCCAAAAAAAAAATATAATAAAAATAATAAGATCATGCTTCTATATTTTTTCATTAACCAGCATGTTACGATTTAAAATTATTCGTAAAGCATGGAATTTGATCAAAGCATGACGAATATCTCACGTAGCGATCGAAATAAACATTCTAGAGAAGTAATAAATTAGATTGAAAATAAGTGTTTTATCTTTGAATATTGAACTATTTAACATAGAAGGTTGATTTAACAGTTACGGCTTAAATGCTCGCACATGTTTCTCTTTTAATCGAACACTTAAAATTCAAAACCAAAACCAGTTGAACTGAGTCCGTTTTTTAAGTGTAATTTTTCGAACGTAGACAAAATGTATTTTTTTTTTTCAGCAGAAAGCAGAGGAGTAGAAAATGATTTCTTGCTAGTGAAGTTGATAATAATTTTAATGCTTTATATCGTATTCGCTTGAATAAAAAATTAAAGGTTTACTGGGTTAAACTCGTAGTTTTAATTTGGCGAAGTATTTTTTCATTTGTACAAAAGGTGGAACACTGCTATTAGAAACATCTATATTTCAGCATACAATGAAAATGTTTTTCTGCACAAAAAGAGCTTCCTTTAGGTAAATCTAATACTTTTTTATGCTTAAATTATGCTGATTGGTCTGGATGTAGTCAAAGCTTAAAAAAAAGGAAGAACATACTTCGATTAACAGTCAACTTATCCGAATGATAACTGTAGCCTGCATAAAGGAGTCGAAACAACAAATAGCATTCCCATTGCATTTATTTTATTACGTGTGTATGTTACGCTCTACCGAAAAAAACTTATCAATTTAACCGAACAACTAAGTCCAGTGCTTTTAAGCTTTATTAAAATATGAACACACGCACACACACAGGCTTTTTTTTTTTTTTTTTTTTGCCGAAAGCGACGTAAAAAATTGGAAAACTGCATTAGAACTTTGCAAAAAAAAAAAAAAAAAAAATGCATAAGAACTACATGCTGCATCAAGGTTTTCAAACAGCGAGTGGCGTTTCCGAAAACTTGATTTTTTGACCGTAAGTCTATTTTTCGTCGTTAGCCAGACTGATAAGTTTTAAAATGAGAGGGGAATAATATATAAGATAAGATATTGAAGAGAAATGTTTTTATTTTTGAAATTTTTTACAATTTGTTACCGCAGGCTGCTTGAACCGTTATAACTTAGATGGCAGCACGTGTTCATAATTTTAACCGCACGGTTAAAATACAAAATAAATTGAACTATGCTCTTTTTTAAGCGTAGCTTTTCGAATGTAGTAAAAATGTGATAAGCTTTTTTTTTTTTTTTTTTTTTTTGCAAAAAAAGAAAATATATACATTTTACCCTTCAAATTGAGGTAGTAATTTTTTTATTTGTACAAAGAGTCAAAAACTCATTTGAAGAATATGTATTTCAATATACGATTTATTATTTTTTTCTGAACAAGAAACAATTCTATTGTAGTCTGAAATCTTAAACCTGTTGCTTATATTTTCGCTTACATTATGCTTTAATTTTCTTACCAGAACCAAAGCTTTAAAAAAAAAAACGTACAATTCAGAAGTACTTTCGCACAAAATCACATCGAGTTTTCATAACAGCATAGTGCGTTTCCTACTCATTTATTCTATTCCCTCATATTTGTTATTTACTTAATTAAGTGTTCATGTAATGCACGATATTTTTCAAATTTTTTGATGCAGATTGTCCGGACGTGGGCCCGAACACGCATTCTCCTGGTTACGAGGAGAACGCTCTGCCAATCAAGCTATTCAGCTCTGTCGGTCATAGTGCAAGTTAAAGTTATAAGTTTAACCGAAAATCTCATTCTGTTTCTTTAAAACAGGTTTTTTGGCTGAAAAAAAAACAATTTTTAGACCGTGGGTCTATTTTTCGTCAGTAGCCAGCACCATAATCCTTAAAATAAGGTGTAAATCAAAGAAATCGATCAAGAATTGAGGAAAATCTGGCGTAGAAACCGAAAACAGGCTACAGAAATAATATATAAGGATTAAGGGTATGTCTAGTTCAGTGGTTGGAAGTAGCGCGCTACAAGTAGTGACGCTACTGTAGTAGCTACATTTTTTAGTAGTGTGTAGTGTAGCGCACTATTTTTTATAAAAAATAGAGTAGCGAGTAGTTCGGTACAAAAAAAAGTAGTTTGTAGCGATTTCTAGTAACTACTTTTGAATCAAGTTTTAAAAAAAAAAACGCATTTTCAAACGAATCTGACTGGTGCAAGTCTTACGAGTAAAAGTTGCACCAATCAGATTCGCAAGACTGAAAAATTCGAGCTGACCTCTGACATATAATTTTGACGTCATTTGTTGTATCTGTTTGACGCCATTACTTTGTTTGGCATAGAAACTTTCACATTTTCCCAATATTCGCCTTGAATAGAGCATGGCTTAAAAAGAAAGAAACGATTTTTTTTTCCGTTTCCTGCAAACTTTGCCCGTTAAGCAAAAAGCTTTCGGTATCAATGCCATTTGCACATGCAGTCGAACTAATATTTAGTACCCAAGAAAGAAGGTGATATAAGCCCTGCGCTTCCGCTCCGAAAATTTTCGTGTAGCGGGTGAGGAATTCGCGTCAGCTGCAAAATTCGTTTCTCGAGTAAAACTCGCTCTACATAGACATTTCGCGTTAGTCGAATTGCGTTGTAGCCCTAGTAAACTGTTGTTAAAAATTGCACATTGAAGTAAAGTAATCATTTTTAGTTATGTTTCATGTTTCGGATAATTAGTAGTACCGATTGGGATATTTTTCCGATTTCTTGATTTTGTCTTTTTTACTGATTGAGTGTTGATATATTAACATATTAAAAGTCAATTATTAAATGTTGTGAGTTTTTGAGGTTATTGGCAAAATAGAAAAATGCTTTTATTTCATTTTATCAGGGGCGTAAGAAAAGATATGGTGTCCAAGTCTGGAACCCTAGCTTGAAGCTCAAAAGCAATCAATTCCTATGAAATAACTAATATTATCCTATGAATCCCTAACTATGAAATATAAGTTCCTTTAAAATTAACTCATATAATGAAAATTTAAGTTTTTCTCTTTTGTTTAAAAGATGCACTTCATCATCTAAATCAATTTTATGTATATGTATGTCTAGTCTATGTAAAATTTAAATTAAATTACGATTGCATTTATCTCAATTTCAAGTAGCCGAGTTGCTCTTCTTGAATGAAATACTATTTACTGTCAGGAAAGGATTAAAAATTTGAAGGTTGAACTCCTTCCACTTTTAAATCCTTTCTTGCAGGGAATATTCGTGCAATTGGTAAAAAATGTTTGAATTGACGAATCGTTTCAGTAAAGGAAGAAAGAATAAAGAATTTATAGCAATATTCCATGTTCAAATGAGCCAATATATCAATCTTAAAATTTTGTTAATTTTTTCATTCAATCTCAAACGGTGTGTATGTGTATGTTATTTATTTATTTAATTTTTAAAAAGTAGCGAAGTAGCGACTACATTTTAAAAGTAGTTTGTAGTTGCTACATTTTGAAAAAAGTAGTTGTAGTTGTAGTTAACTACATATGTGCTAAAGTAGTTGTAGTTCGCTACAAAAAAAAATGTAGTTTTTCCAACCACTGGTCTAGTTTGATCAATATAAGCTAACCAGCACACACAAAAAATAGTGCAACTATTCCAAATGTCATATGTCTGAAAGGGGTCCTTTAGGAGCGAAAACAGCAGTTTTTAGACGGGGGAAAAATGACAGAGAAATGTAACTGTAAGAAACTCGCAATCTCTTGACTTATTTTAGTAAAAAAGATAAGACAATAAATCTGCATAAGTTTTAAGGTTTAAGTGTTACTGATAGTTTTTCTTAACTTATTGTGAATTCAATGGAGTTCGTTAACCGGAAACCTAACGATCCTACCCCACACTTCCCAAGTGATCCAAATCGGGAGAAAGTAACTCAGAGAAATGACAAATCGCTAGAGTATAAGAAAATAAAAGTTCTAAAAGCTGCCAATGTTTGTTTGGGAAAAGAAAAAGAATTAGGTGAGGGATAAGACTCAGTAAAAGGTATGAGAACGCCATTTGGAAAGAAAGTAGCTTTTGCGACTGATGGAATCATCCAAGAATGAAAGATGATTTCATGATTACATTTATAAAATAAACTGAATATAAGGGTCAACGCAAATTTAAACTAATAAAAGGTTATCGAGATCAAGAACAAAAGAACGAAATTACGTAGGTGTTTCAAAAAGAAAGGTAAAAAGAACTCTGACGGGTAGGCAGAATCTCTGTAGGAATTATAAGTCACGCTGAAGATAACGAAGATGATCAGAGCTTTCAAACGGTGCCGGTAGTGTGTGAGCTGGATGACTACTAACAGGACAAACAGTTAACTAGAAGAAGGCTGCTTTGACGGAAACATGGTCAACCGTAAATGCTGTCCACTATTGTGCCACGCTGGTTCAATTGCAAGAGGTAATTCGCCGTAAACGGCCAGGACAGCTCACAACAGGAATTTTGCAGTTGCACAACAATGCCCGACCGCATACGATTACAACTATGCGCGATTTGTTACGGCATTTTCGGTGGAAGATATATGGTCACCCTCCTCACAGTCCCGACCTCATACCAAGCGATTTCCATCTCTTCGTATTTTTAAAGAAACACTCGGAAGATCAGCATTTCGGAACTGATGCTGCGGTTCAGCAAACTATCTTAACGTGGTCTCACAACCTTGAGGAAGATTTTTTCCATGCTGGTTTCGATAGCTCGGTATACTACTGGAACAAATGCTTCGATAAGTATGTTGACTATGTACAGAAGTAAGCTGTTCCTTTGCATTTCTACATTCTATTTTTCTTAATACCTGAATAAATTTTATGATGCACACTGTAAAAGCGATTCAGAAACTTTCCTGGAAAACAATTGGCAACTGATATACCCAATTTCTGCCAGTAACATATCTTGCAAAAACCATGAACGTATTTCGCCAAAAGTCAGTAACTTTTCTGAAACTATTCTAGAAACTTTCTGAAGAATTGGAAAATCTCCCCCTGTTAAAGCCAGTCATGTTGCGGGAACCTTCAAAAAAAAAAAAGTTTAAATGTAATTGACAAAAACCTCCCTGCCTTACGCAGAAGGCTCCAGAGCAATTAGAGCAACCACGGCCAAAGCTATGCGAGAGTTTCAAGTAAGAACCAAGCAAATCTCTTGCCTGCATTTCCTGCCTTGCAAAGCTGCAGCTATCCAGTGATTTGTTCACTTTCACTGGGAGCTTAGTCAATCTGGACGGGCCGTATCGAACTTAAGCCGATACATCTAATAAACACGCTCATTCAATCTCTAAAAGGGTTGCTAAAAATATTTTTTCGGAATAATGAAAGTTCTACATCCGTGCAACTTGTAGCTATTCAGGAAACTTTTTATCGAAGATATTTGGTTTTACGTGGAAATAGGTACTAACCAGTGAAATTTCGAAATGTTCCACGGAGATAACCAGTATTATTTCGGAGTTTTTGTACAGTGCATGAGCGTGTTACCTTATTTTGTGAAACCCCTCCTCCTATCATGTACAAACCGTATATCGCACTTAATTCGCAAAATGTTAAATTATTTAATCTCAAAATATTGCATGTAAATATCATACGAAATTGTACCCAAAAGATTTTTTATCGTGAGACACTAGATCATTGGAAAGAAATTTCGCTGTCAAAAATAAAAATGTTCTGTTTGAAACAAGAAAGAGTTAAACTGTAAAATTCTTCAATCTCATCACAAGAAAAATGAGGTTCTGACATTCTTCTTTTTGTCTGGCAGCCGCTGGAATTTTTGCACCTTACTGCGAACATAAATCATGAATCCGAATGAATCCTTCAGGTTTTCGAATCGGAATGTTTCTCGAAGTATGAACTATGCTGTTTTGTTTTTGAAGTACTATTTTCACAGTAAATGCGCTGCACAATTGCTTCGAGTAAGTTTTATGTTTGGTTTTTCGGTTCATTTGTTCCTTACAACAGAAAGTGTTTTCAATAAATTTTGTCACGATATCAATTGATCACGCTTAATATCATCTAAAATATTATGCGCAAATAGTTTTTAGAAACATTTGCTACGTGCAAAAAGGACGTTAGAAACATTTTAAAGACGAGTTACGTGTTTTAGAATTAAATGGGATTCGTTTCACGATAGAAGCAGCTTAATTGGGACTTTGGAACGATTCCAGACATTGCCAAGTGGAGGTTTTCCCAGACTGAGAATAAAAGTAATAATTATTCTTTTAGGTAACTAGTGTGTAAAAAAAAGAATACCGATATGACTACATTGTTAGAGGAAGTGGTCTAAATACGGGCCACCAGCTGAAAATGAGGAAAGGGGGTTGTGCGCAGTCTCAAAAATGGAACCGAAAGAATCGACAGGAAGTGGCAAAAGCGTACTGAGCAAATGAACTTGCTAGCTAAAGCACGTGCTTTGTCAGGAACTACTTAATAAGAAACACTCGCTTTTGAAGAACTAAAAACTTTTCGCAGCTTGTACAAGTTAATTTATATCTTTCTAATTTATACAGTGAAGTAAGTGGTTTTTATCTTCAAACAAAATAGATTATATGGGATTTTTTTCAGTGTACTTGATTTGAAATATTTCTTTGTTTAGTAATGGTTTAGTTCACCATAAACTTAAAGTACTGCGTGGTCTAAAAACGAGCTACCGATGGTGGTCCACCAGATTTCAGCATCCCGAATCATCTACTTTGTAGTGAAACTTCAACATCCAAACACGTCAGTCCATGTGATGTATCTCAAATCCTCACTATTGCAAAGAAGAAGAACATTCGTGGCCGCAAGAGTGCCAAGACTTGCATCATCACTTTATAAAGAAGAAGTGGCGAAAAGTGTGGACAGTCGGAAAATTGGTGAGCTGGGAATCATTTGAGCGTGAAAAGAGAAAACATCCAAAATCTTCAAGCCAAGCCAACAAGTCCAAGAGGAAATCACAACGACAGTAGTCGTACTCGAAAGGAGACAACATTGATCTTCTTACTGATGGCAACGACAAGAATGACGAGTTGGTGGTTCTTGTTCTCGGTAAATCTGATGATAGCAATGTAGTATGCATATTTTCCGACAAATTCTTTCCATATGACATTACAGGAGAAGTGTAGATTATCTGCTGCAAGGAGTGTGTGGGATGGGGAAAAAAAAGGTTTACTACATTTGTAACTTTTGCAACTAAAAAATGAAAAAAAAAAAAAAGATTTTTATTTTTCATAAAAATGTTAAAGAGAATACTTAATAAAATTTTTGATTTAAATTTCATGCTTTTTATTTATTTTTTAGAGATAACATAGTTTTCCTCACGTGGCCCGTTTTTGGATCATCTCTTGAAAAACGTGATTTTGCCTTTTTTCGTAATCATGAAGTTTTAAAACACTTAAAACTGGTGTAATGGTTTTAGAACCTTAAGATCACCATCATGAATGTTTTTAAGAGTTATCGGCACTAAAATTTTCCCTTTAGCGGAAACATGTAAATCAGTAGGTAGAAAATGAAAGTGGTGGCCCGTTTTTTGAACCACTTTCTCTACATTACCAAAAAATTCCAAAAAATGAAATTCAGTCTTTATGTATCCCTGTTTTCAAATAATTATATGCAGAACCACAGAAAAAAATGCTAATGATGACATACACATATTTTTGCTCAAAAGTAAAAATACAATAAAATATTTCTAGGTACGAAGTCAAAATCTTGAAAAACTACTTTACATACTAAACTTTTTTGAACATTGGCCAATATTATTCATACTATGAAATGGAATTCACAAGCGTTTGTCAAAGAATGTTTGTTGGCTCAGAATTAATATAAAGTTTTCTAAAATTTTACATAACTAAGACTGAAAAAAAAGTTGATAAACTTGTATCTCTCCTGAAAGCAGCCAAAAGATGTAACCGGTATTGATTTCTCAACAAGAAGAGAAAAAATTAACCAAATAAAATTGGAAGTGCAGCAGGAAGAAAAAAATGGTTTGTATATTGATTTTCGTTAAAAGCAATCTAGCGAGAAAATTGAAACCCAGAAACATACTTCAGAAGTTATACATTTCTTATTTGTTCCATCTTAATATTCCTTAGGCAATGGTAACAGCTATGGTAACATCTAAAAATGCAATGAAGCTTTGCTTCATTAACGTTATTTTCAAGATAATCTGCGAAAACTATTGATCATTACTTCACACTAAAAAACCAAAATCAACTCCCTATACAGATGTTTACTTATTTATTTTACCATAAACATCAAAAGCCTTGTACCACATTACCAGTAAATCAAAGACAAGCCCCATACCGTTCACACTGAAATACGAAAAATACTTCAGGATACCAATGTAAATATTTTTTAAGAAAGCATATGTATGGACAGCAACGAATAGATGCTATAAGGCAGTGGTTCTCAGCATAAGGGTGCACCCTCTAAGGGAGAGTAGAAGAATTTCAAGGGAGGAGTAAATGTTTTTATAAAATACAGTTATGGGGAGTTAGTA
The DNA here is from genome assembly GCF_026930045.1 of Uloborus diversus. NCBI lineage: Eukaryota > Metazoa > Arthropoda > Arachnida > Araneae > Uloboridae > Uloborus > Uloborus diversus. The sequence goes on along the minus strand of NC_072733.1, from coordinate 200,140,512 downwards.
TCCTAAAACCTTTTTAAAAGATTTTTTTAACTTTATAATTTCAAAATATTCAAAGCAGGAGCTTTCAAGTGTTACTGAATTCATGTTTCTATATACTCTCCGTTCTCGAAAGCAGACTAGCACTCGGGATAAATTCCATATTAAAAAAGGGTGATAGGTTGAGGATGGGCACTTTCCGCTCGCACTTGCTACCTGTTTTTCGACGCTACTTTGGAAGAACTGCTGAACACGTCATATTGCACCTTTTACTTCCGGGTTTCCCTCCCTATTTTGATAAAATCAGAGCAGACCTGACGCAATTGGTGGAAATTGGCGGAAGGTCTCGGCAAACGAAAACAGACAGTTGATTAAAAGTAACTCAATTTAAATACTAATGGGGCAGATATGTATTAAAATGTGCGTACAGTTTTACTTTCAAACGGGATTTTGTCAAAACGTCAATTTTAACAGCACGTGCTTCTTTTTTTAGAAAACCACTTTACATAACAATTTGAAATCTTAAATATGGTACAATCAAACCTCCATATAATGTCCCCCGCTTATAAGGTCATCCCGCATATAAGGTCACTTTTATAAAGTCTCGGCTTATTGAATATGGATTCTACGAGGACAAATCAAAAAGTCTTTGCGCCTATTTTTTATTCGGTTCAGACATTTGTTCCATCGCAGCACTAATTTAGACATCCCCCTGTGGTAAATTCTTCCGGCTGCCTGTGGAACCACCACTGGAAGGAGTTGGAAGCGTTCTTAGCTTCTTCGTCACATGTGAATCTCTGTTCTGCCAGAAACTTCTTCAGTGGAGTGAAAACGTGAAAATCACTAGGGCAAGGTCTGGACTGTAGGTGCCCCAGTGAATTGCTATGGGCTTTTGTCTGTTGCTCCATACAAAATGAATAACACTTCGCTGCTCATAAGTTGTGGACGTCTGAAGAACAACCGTCATTTTAAATGACTGATAGCAGCTCCGCTCTTCCGAAAATAAAGCAAATACGGCTGGTTACGGGTTCAAGGAACTGTCACTGATGGGAATGTATATGTTTGCTTTGATATCACAGCCATATTTTGGCTAAAAAAAAAATAGGTGCAAAGACTTTTTGATTTGCTCTCGTATGTTATGTATTATTGGATGTATGGTCAGGTCGTAATACAGTAATCGCTTCTAAGGTCACGTTTGTCTGACTTTCTCTGAACGATTTCAGAGCCTAACAGATTCACTTCCAAAGATTTTTCCGCAATATACGATCCTTAAAAGGAGGAAAAGTCATTTCTCCTACTGACGTAGCAAGAAGTACAGATACTGCAGTATAAAGTGATACTAAAAGATGAAACAGTAACACAAGCACTCAGCGTGTAATTGTCGTGAGACCCTTTTTTTACTAGTCCTAAGTGAGCTTAAAATTTTTTTCAGAAAATATAGAAACCAATGCGCTTAAATTAAAGAAAAATCGCTACAGTCCTGTATTATTGATAATCTCAAGTAAGATTAGTTGTGCATCAGTACTTTGCTTGGGCATATTTGTACGCGACTTTATTCTAAATGATTTTTTTTTCAAATTCATTTAAAAAATCTTTTTGATTCCAAAATTGTAATTGATTTAAATCAGTTAAACTATTACGACCTAATAAACTAATATATTTGAATGTATTAAATTTGGCAAAGAACTGATGTATAGACATACTTATTCATTATTTAAAAAATAGATGTATCGGTTATAAGGTCATCCCGCTTATAAGATCAGTTTCGTGAAGTCCCGAAAGGTGACCTTATATCGAGGTCCGACTGTATTTATATGTTCATTATTCTACTGAAGTGAACTTTTTGCTTTAGGATCACCCTTTTTTCTATACAGCTGTTTTTATCGTCAAAGGCCTTTCTATAATCTAAAAAGTGACTATTATTTTAAGGGGAGTCAGTACTCCCTATACCGTCAATGATAATTTGCACAGGTTCATGTACCTTTTTCTGAAAATCTATTAAAGATACAATTGTGAATTTTTTCTGTACGTTAAGTAGGCTCTTTTCTCTGTACTGAAGTAAAATTTTACAGAAAGAAAGCTTGGTTTTTCTTTAAAAAATTCTAATGTGTAAGTCACTATTTTTTTTAAAAAAATGCCATTTTGCAACACGAAATCAGCTCTATAAAAATATTTTTCGAATATGAGAAAATATTTACTTCAGTACATGCAATTAGATGTATGGAATAGGTGGTAAAAATTTCAAAACCTAACACTATCTAGTTTCCGAGAAAAAGGAACATTTAATTTCAAAAATACCATTTCAAGCTATTGCAATTCAAAGGGGAAAACAATACCTCATCAGAATAGGTTTACATTTTTTTTAAAGCTTATTTTAACTTCCTTCTAATGTGAGCACGATCAAGAAGTTTGTCTCATTAAAAAGGTATTCAAATGGAGTTTCAAAATATATAAAAATCAAAAAATCGATTTTTTGAAACTTGACTCCTCTTAAGCGTAACAAATTAATAAAACATGCAGAATTGCCAGTAAATTTCTCTTCAGTAGACTCTAAGATATCTATTGAAAACTAAAAAGCGTCTATCATTAAAACTTTTTGACATGTAGGTGCAATGAGTTTAAAAATTTTGCATTTCACCTATAATGGGTACCCTTAAAAAGGGAAATTAATCATAGTTTGCTCCGTTCCGTGGTCACATGCAACTCATTTCGAGATTATTGACTATTTTGAGGTTCTTAGTTTAGTTTTAATCCATGTTTCGTTGCAGCTTGCAACATACATGGATCAAAACATCGAGCAAGGAATTAATAGTAACCAGTAGTGTGGTCGCTCTGTCAGTTACCAACCTAAAATTTAAAAACTTATCGACGGCAAACAATGGCAGCCCCCCCCCCCTACTTTATATTTTAAAACTGACTAGGATTATTCTATTTTCACCCAGATTCTAGATTACCTAAAGTTAGTTCTGTTTTAAAAAAACATTACGTAAATTTATATTAAATTTTGTGTATTTTATGTAGAGTAAGTCAGCGTATCACGTCCCGCCAAATAAAATGCCCCAGGAACTGTATTTCACGATTTAAGCAATAGAGTGCGCCTGTGTTGACTTTATCCATTACATTTCTTTATAAAAAATAATTTTTGGAGGTAATTACATAGTTATAGCTTTATAGCAAAGTGAAAGATAAGAGTGATATTTTTTAAGCAGTTAAAAACCTTTTACATTTTTAATTTCCTACATTTTGCTAGCATGAAATTGATTTTGAGTTTTTATTTCGTTGCTCATATTTATAATATGATTTGTATTGATTTGCATTAATTTAGTTAATTATAAGTATTTTTTGCTTATTAAAGCATGTTTGATGATCTCACCTCAACTGGGGCATTTAACGTGATGGAGTGGAGCGAATTGCCAGATTATCAAGGTAATGTGCCCAAAAACTTCATTTTTTAAAATGTTTGTGATAAAAAAATTAAATCGTAGTTTTTGATCATGATTGAATTTACACAGCATCTGGACTTACATTAAGAGAGACAGGGGATATTATCTTTTAGTTTTCGTTAACATAAAACATTTTAAATACGTTTCTGCTTAGGTGGGGCGTGATACCCCGACTTACTATATATTTTCAATTAATAACCAGCTTCAGCTATACTAACCAGCTTTATTTTTACTTTCCCATTTTCCGAGGGGCACATACATTGAACTCATACGGTAGTAGGGGAGCGTGACCTCACGCGAATGTTCAAAGGGTGGCTCAGAGCCTGAAAGGTTGAGAACCTCTGCTGTAAACGATGTCAGTTAATAACGTTTTCATTTAAGATGTACATCATTTTCATTGGAAGGTTTTGTTAAATATAAATAAAAACGGTCGAAGATTTATCCAAATTTGGTAATGTTTCTAGCTTTCTCAAAAAGTTATCGACATTCTATTGATTCTCAAATTATCGGTTCGCTGCAGTGTTCGGAAAAACTACATTTTTTCGTAGTGAACTGCAACTACTTTATTACAAAAGTAGTTAAATGCAACTACTTTTGAAATGTGGTCGCTATTTCGCTACTTTTTAAAAATATATAAATAAAAAGCATACACATACACTCCGTTTGAGGATTGAGCCAAACAAATTCAAAAAGTCGTGTAGATTAATAAATTGACTGATTTAAACACGGAATATTACTAAGAATTATTTATTTTTTTCTTTCCTTTTCCATGCGAATTTGTCATTTCAAACATTTTTACGCATATTCACCGCAAGATAGAATTTCAAAGTTGAAAAAGTTCAATCTTCAAATTTTCAATCCTTTCTTAACAGTGAATATTTGTTTCAAGAAGTGAAACTCGGCTACTTGAAAATATAAATAAATACAGTCATAATTTCATTTAAATTGTGCATGGACATCCATAAGATAAATTTGATTTAGATGATGAAAAACAAAAGAGAAAAACTTTTAATTTTTATTATAGGAGTTAATTTCATAGGAACTTATATTTTGTAGCAAATAATTAATTGATTTTGAGCTTCAAGCTAGGGGTCCGGACCTGGACATCATCTCCTTTCTTACGCCACTGATAAAATGAAATAATAGCATTACCGAATACCTCAAAAACTTACTTACATCATTTAATAATTGACTTGTACTATATTAAAAAATCAACACTCAATCAGTAAAATAGAAAAAATAAAGAAATTGGAAAAATGTATCAAATAGTACTAGTATTTATAAGCAAAATTAACAGATATCCGGAAGATGAAACATAACTAAGAACGCATACTAAACTTCAATGTGCAATTTTAAACAATAGTGGATTCGCTATACAATGCGATTTGATTTACGGCGAAATGGCTAAATAGCGAGTTTTTCTCGAGTAACGAATCCCTCGCGTAAATTGAGATTCGACAATCGACAGTATATGTGGATGACATTGATACCGAAAGTTTTTTGCTTAGCGGGCAAATTTTGCATGAAACAAAAAAAATTCTGTTATCATACATTTCTATAGCACAGTAATATTTATTGTTAGCTGGCCGGGGCAGTTCAATATCATCCTCTTCTATTAAATTCCCAGTAGCTTCCATATAGGTTGATAATGGCACAATAATTTCATTGACATCTAAAGTGTTCATTCGAAGGACATTCTCTGCTGCCAGAAAACACAAACGCAGTACTAAATTGGCAGTTATTGCTTATTCTTTTATTTCTAAGCCATGCTCTATTCAAGGCGAATATCGAGGAAATGTGAAAATTTCGATACCAAACAGACAAATGGCGTCAAACAGATAGAACATTTGGCATCAAAATAATGTGTCTGAGGATAGCTCGTATTTTTCAGAGTCTTACGAAGCTGATTATTGCAAGTTTTACTTGCGTAATACTTGCACCAGTCAAATTCGTTTGTGAAACCTCGTTCTTTTTTTTTTTGATTGAAAAGTAGTTTCCAAAAATCGCTACAAACTACTTTTTTTTTTGTATCGAACTACTCGCTACTCTATTTTTTTAAGTAGTGTGCAACACTACAAACTACTCAAAAATATAGCTACTACAGCAGCGTCGCTTCTTGTAGCGCGCTACTTCCAACTACTGGTTCACTGCTCATCTATATACCGTGTCGTGCGTCCCAAACTATTGGCATAAGAACCCATGAGTAAAGCGTAATTCAGACATCGTTCACACGTCACATCCACAACGATTTTTCTCCCTAAAACCAGTTTTCGGTCGGCGTTGCCATGACAGCAAGCCGTATTGTACGGAACCCGTTGACGCGACGTGACGAGAAACTAGATATTTGACGTCCATCCAATTATGAATCGCATTTCATTGGTATCCATAAGATTTTTCTCTATTGGGTGAGTACTGTCATGTGCTTTACGTGCGTCCTCACGTAACGTGTGATTCTCCTCTTTCAGAAAACGTACGTCCGTCCGGTTAATGCAACATTCAAACAGCGTCCGCACATCACGTTCGCCACGTAATGCAACATTCACACTACGATTCACATCCGTCACCGACGTATGCTTTTCTCCCTAAAACCAGTTTTCGACCGGCGTTGCCATGACAGCAAGCCGTATTGTACGGGACCTGTCGACGGGACGAGAAGTCAGATTTCTGACGGCTCTGACGTCCGTAGAGTTGGGCGTCGCATTTCATTGGTCTCTACGAGATGAGCCCGCTCTCTCTATTGGATGAGAGACTGACATGTGCCTTTTTCGCGTTCCGCAAAGTATGAATGCTTCTCCCTTTTCGGAAAACGTTACTCTGTCCGCTTTACGTGGCGAACGTGATGTGCGGCCGCTGTTTGAATGTTGCATAAAGGGGATATCAAGACTTTTCCGGAGTGTCACTGGTGCTCTGCTGGAGAGGTTTCACCTGAGCACATTCTATCTTGTTTGGGTTTTACGAAGGACGAGGTCCTTAGTGACCCATTGCTGTTCTTGGATTTTTGCAGATATTTGGATTCATGGGGGTTGTTTAGCATTGCTAAACATGCCCGAGATAAGTCAAAAAAAAAAAAAAAACGGCTTGCTGTCATGGCAACGCCGGTCGAAAACTGGTTTTAGGGAGAAAAGCATACGTCGGTGACGGATGTGCGGACGTAGTGTGAATGTTGCATAACGGGGCAAACGTGATGTGCGGTCGATGTCTGAATTACGCTTAAGCCTCCGTTAGTTCATTTTTCTGAAAACCTCCACTTAAACTCTCCATGATATCCCTCCTGTCGCAGTGAAAAGTAAGTGCTTCACACTAGGGGTGCGACATCGATGTCGATGTTTTGGAAACATTGATGTTTTTGTCAAAACATTGATGTTTTACTTTCGATGTTTTTGGACCAGCGATGTTTTGGTTTCGATGTTGATGTTTTTGCATTTTAATGAAAATTATCATAAAATTTGCTCTAATTTTCTCGCTAGGTAATTAAGTTTACTTATGGAGGATGGCCAAAAAAATCTTTTTTTTTTTTTTTTCTTGCACCCATTTTATAAGATCAATTTTTCTGCGCAGAGGATGATTTTTGGGAAGACTACAAGATAGTAGATGATTACTAGAGCGTGAAGAAGAGCTCAAAGCTATCGAGAGAACCTGACACTGGTAGTCTGGGTGCCAGAACTTGCAGTTCTTAAACTAAAGGAAAATCCTATACGTTACTACGGTGAAAATTATAACTTTAAAAACTCAGAACTGGTAATAGTTGCTTTAAAGTATTTGATAGTGATGGCAACTTCTGTTCCATCGGAAAGAGATGTTTCTCTGACTGGCGGGATAATCTGCGAAAAGAGAAATGCGCTTCTGGGGGACAAAGTAAACAAACTTCGTTTTCTCCAAACTGTCAACACCAATATTCGGGGTTACTTATCGATTTCCCCCACCAAGTCGTCCCTCTATTACTTACAATTTGTGTTTAATTATTAACTAACAGTACAACACATATTTCTTGCTCTTAAAAATAATTGTTAGAATTAATTTTGTATTTTTAAAATAATTACCACAACTTTTTCTCATCATTCAAATGACGGTAAGTGCTATGATACATTTTTCTCAGATTCTTTTTTGATGTAAATTTACTTTTAATTTCGTTCAGTTTGAAAATATTTTCTTATTACTATAACTAGTTTGTATTAATCGGTGCTTGTCTTATTATCAATTTTTGTCCTACTATAATACGAAGATGTTGCGAAATTATTCTTATTAAATTATGTTCATGATTTGAGGTTCAGTATTTTCAATATATTCGTCGAGTACATATTTTTTTGTATTGCTAAATTAGTGTAGTATATTCAAAAATGAATGTTATACATTGATAAAAAAAATAGATGTTTTAAAACATCGATGTTTTGAAACATCGATGTTTTGCCATCGATGTCGCACCTCTACTTCACACACATGCGTGTTCACCCAACCATGTATATTTCATAAAACTATTTTCTCATTGTTGCTTAAAAAATAATAATAACAATTGTAAAAATAAGTTAGCTTTTTGACATTTTTTAAAACTTATTTTTAAGAGAGAATATGGAAGAAAAACTGCTTTTTTTAATAATGCCTTTCAGCTAGTTATCCTATAAACTTAAGAACAAATCTTACACACTACAAAATTTTGACTTATCACAATGAAGGTTTTTCTTAATTTAAAATAAACCTATCCGTTTGGAAAAGAAAAACAATCTCTGTTTAACTCTGATTGAGACCCAAAATTGAACACTTAGTGCTTTCTCTCGGAATTTAACTGTCAAAGTCATATCAAGATAGGATTAAAAAAAAGGAGAAATTCCAAAGAATTTTCCACTTTTTCTGCTTAACTTCAAAATTTTATAAATAGGATTAGTTTTGATGAGAGACGGGATTATAAGTAGTAATATGCTCTATTAATATTCAAAGCGTAGCCTATTATTATCATAAAGACAAGTGGTACACATTATTTTTTATTATTTTAAAATAACTCGGTAATATTGATTTTGGAATGTGCATTAGAGTCCACTTCAGTTTTCATGTAATGAAATTTTCTATCTCATCCTAGGGTCGAAGTTTAGAAGACATTCAGTCCCATGGGGGGGGGGGGTCTTTCTGCCGGGAAAAAAGAACATTTGTGAGAATTCACCATCCTAGTTGGCTCTGTATCTTGAAAACTAGAGCTAATCTAAACTTTTTCTGGTGATTTTCATGTTTAGAGAAGCAAAATACTTCGGAAGTGCTACTTTTAGCCGGATGGGTTTTTTTTTTTTTTTTTTTTTTTTTTTTTTTTTTTTGAGTTGACTAGCGTAATGAGCACTTTACTTAAATTCTGTTTAAATTCCGTTTAATTTCTTATTAAATTCTGGGGGGGGGATTTTAAATTTGTTTGAAACAGAACTCATAACTCGTTTTTTAAACTGATTATCGGAAAAAGGCGACTTAAATCTTTGCAAATCAAATAAGATTGCGAAGCAATCTTCGGGAATTGGCGAGCGTCAGTGAGTAGAGGGCAGAGCCCCCTAGCTCTATAACTAAAAGTACTGCTTTGGGTGCCTGAATTATGTGAAATTTATTTACTTATGTACGTCTTGTTTGTCTAAAGTTTTGAGCCGTTTAAATATACGAGTATTACTCAACACAAACCAATCATTTTTGTACTATCCAAAAATACTGCAATCAAAACCTTTGTTCCTCATTTCATAGTAAGGGCTACAATAAAATTTTACTTTGTCCCTCACTATAACACTTTATTAGCAATCACTCAATTCTACCAATTATCACCTAGCAAAAGTTTGCTTCAAATATTGCCTCAGACTACTTAAATTAATTTTAGCTGTAAAACTATATTAGTACACGGTATTTGAAAAAGAGCATTTATAGGTTTTTTTTCTTTGCCAAACAATAATTATACCGCTCTAAAATACCTTCCATTTTACACATATTTTCCGGGACACTAAAGCAAACTGTGTAATTTTCTTTATCCTTTTCAGGCTGTTGCACTAGCAGCCTTCATATTTAGAAAGTGCTTGATTATGATGGATGCTACGCTAACCCAAAAAAGTTGCGTGTTAAAGTTCCAGAAGGTCTTTGACATTTAAAATAAACAGGGTCTATTTCTTTCAAAGGTCTCTACTACCTGGTCTATGTTAGAAATAAAAGCTCTATTTTCTTTTTGCATCATTACGACTGAAATATTTTTTATTTGATGAAGTGTGATGTCTAGACAGAAAATTGTATGACTTTACGAAATCATGATACTGATTGAAATGAATTTTTTTAAGGGTATTTAAAAACTCGATCATTCACACAAGTTTCTGCAAAGTTTTACAGTAGGTTATTTATTTTTTAATGAATGAAAAATATTAAGGAAAGTTCAAAGTATAATTAACATCGCAAAACTTAAAAAATCACTATATAAAACATACAAATTTTAATTTAATTGCTGTAAATATCATTAAACATGTTAATTTTAGAAATTTTTGAGATGCTTCATGTAGTCAAGTTCTATAAAAAGGCAATTCCATTTTAATAAATTTATCATTTGTTGAATGAATTTTCCCAGAAACTAACTAACTAACTAACTAACTAACCAACTAACTAACTTCATTCATTCATTCATTCAGTAACGGAGGTATCTTATGATATATATTCGTTACTAAGCAAAAGAAAAAACTGATAATGAAACTATTCATTTTTTTTTTTTTTTTTGCATGCATTAAGTAGAGTTCATGTTCTTCATGAAGTTCATGCAATGAAAGAAGAATATAAAATATACGGAGCGTTAGTATGGCGTTTTGTGCAGCAACGATACGTTTGTCACTGTGCAATTGCCCGAACACATTGTACGTAGATACTTTTTGAATGCTTTGCAATTTAGAAACTTCATGAGTTTTGGTTTCAATTCGTGGAGGGACCTTGTCAGAAAAACAGTCAACCCCTGTACACACTGCGTTACAATATTTTCAATTACACCCCCCCCCTCTCAAAAAAAAAGAGTATGTAAAATTACACGCAAAAAGATATCAACATGCAGACGATTCAGCCACTTTTAATTATTATTATCAGCATTATTATTTATCATTTTTACTATACGAGGCGTACAGAGCTAAAGTGGATAAAGTCCATCAACGATTTTATCCACTTTAGCTCTAAGCAAATCATACAGTAAGTGCACAGTTTGCTTTGTGTTCATTTGGGCATTCAGAGCTAAAGTGGATCAAGTAGTTCATGAACCTGATCTACTTTAACTCTGAACACCTCATTTATCAAAACTGTCATTATCAAATTTGGATTTTTTTCGAGCAACCACGAATTACTAATTGTCGTAATTTGATTGAAGTTGACGTTCCTGATCACGTTTGAGTCCTGAACTTCAAAGAGCAGCACTGTCCACCGGCATTCACGTCCCTGTCCCTCCACCTGGGCTCCTCGCAGCCTTTTAGACTATCGAATTTTTGATGTTGCCACAGATCTTGTTTCCACTCTCCAAAAGTAAGATACTAGCTGTGATGTTCTAAAGAGCTTCTCCTATGCAACTGTCAATAAGTTTTACCGATGTTTTCCGTGTGAAACAGCGAATCAACGCTGGAGCGGGGGTTTACTGCGACCAACTTTCTGCTTATGCTCCTGTTGGCTGTTTTGCTTCTGCTTACGATAAAGAAGTAGAAGCTTTAAGTATTACCCTGATCCAACTGCAATTATCGGACAGAACAATTTTCTAAAGCGGTCAGCCTATCTATCAATTCCCCTCTTGCACCAGTCCACTTCCATTAATAAATGCATCTCCAGTTTAAATGACCTTGTCCAGATGGCCATAATCAGACTTTTTCCGGAACACACTACCTAGTAATTTTCAAGAAGGCAACTCAGCCAAAACCTGGCTCAACTCTATCGCAAACATCCCGGACCATCCCAGGTTCAAAGCAATTGTCCTTTTCCAGGCTCTTGACGAGACATGATTGTCTCAGAAAACACCTTCACAAATAAAATATTCGCGATAGCCCTAACATGCATGCTCTGCAATCTAGATAGGGACATGGACACAGCCTTTTTTTCTTGCCTTGCCCTGCACTTGTCTCCTCGACTCTGCACGGTTTTCACTGGGAGGCCAGGTCCCTTATGGGCTAATCAAATTACTTTATTCTGTTTTTCGTTCTAATTTCTATTGTGTGTGTTCCTATTTTGGTTTTAATGGACTCGTTTCACGTGTCGTCATAGGTCACATGATCTCGGTGTCACAAGATCTCGCTCCGCTCCGCAAGAGTGTGAAAACGTGCTATGATTTAGCAGAAGATTTTTGTTGACATCACTTTCTGCGAAAAAAACATTCTGTTCGGTGGTTAATTTGTTCTGATGAGTGTAGTTAAGATGTATAAAAGTCAAACAAAGCTGTTTTCCATGGATTTTCAGAGAAAAAAAAAGGTTTTGAACAGCTTGTCAACACGAAATGACACTTCGCCAGGAACGAATGCACTAGTTCTATGAGTTCCAATATTTGAGAAATGGCACTTCTCGCATCGGTATTTCCTAGTTATTATTTTTTAATATTAAATGGACATTAATTCTGACAGTGTTTTCTGAAAAATTCGTAAAACTCATGGTAAAACTTCGAAAATTTTCTGTTGAATTTTTGGAGCATCGAATACAAGATCACATACATGACTTCAATCTTCTATTTAAAGAAAAACAAATATCGAAGCATTACTACTGGATGGTTACGACAGGGAGGTTTGGTGTCATATTTGTAATCAAATCCTCTGTAGTAGCTTTTCAGTTTTCCTGACCAATACTTTGCAGCTGAGAATTATTTCTATATTTATACAAATACAAAAGTGACAACCAGCAACAGGCTTGTTTGATGCATGATATTTTGTTTCAGCTCTGACAGATTAGGTATGTGATAACTTTCTAAATGTATATTTTTAACTACTTCAACTTTATTCTACAAACCAATAGATAAATTCAATTCCAAAGTTTGTTTTTGAATTTCCTAAAATGCAATTCTGTTTTTTTTTTAAATTATCAATGATACATACCCTTTGTTGTGTTATTTTGAAGCGAAACAATAGACAGTTAGAAACCTAGCCCTAGAAACCCGCCCTAGTTAGAAAAAGCCCTAGAAACCAAACTTTTTTTTTTTGTGACAGGTATACAAATAAAGTTGCTAATATTTTTGGCAAGTTTGGTAAAAGTTGTTTTAGTAAGAAGCTGCGGAAAAATAGAAATTCAAGGAATATTATTTAAAAAAATCAACAAATGCTTAGTAATAAAAAAGAAGAATCTAAAATGTTCATTTCAAAAAAACAACGAAAAATTGAAACAATAAAAAATGTTTGATATCCTACCGCAACAGTGACGCAACGAAGGGGGGGGGGAGGGGGGGTAAAAACACCCCCCAAAGGTATTGCTGTTAACATAAAAATGCAAATTCTAATACAGCAGTTTATGCATATGAAAGGGCTGTTTTGATCAAAAAAAAAAAACCCTTCAGAAGGTATTTCTGGCTGCGCTAGTGTACGGCAACATTAAGAATTTTCAAAATTTTGAAATATCGTAATGAAAAGTCATTCCAGTTTGAAAAATTTAAAGCTAACAAAAACATAAGCTGACCAAACCATCAAAGTTCAGGAATGGTCACTTTTTTTCACTTAGAACATTTTCAAAAGCAAAATTTGAAATTTCTGCAGCCAAAATTATTAACTGTTTTGTTTCTACAAAAATTTCGGGAAATAATATGAACATTTTACTCACATTAGAAATAGCAGAATCTCTACCAGTAATTTTGTACTTTGTTATTATTATTTTTGGAAAGTGCCACGATTTTGCTAGCACCCCCCCCCCCCCCCCCCCCTTCTAGCAGCCCCGCAACCTGAAAGTGTCACGAGGTGCTCTGATGATGCTATAAGCAAACAATTGTTTGTGTAACCCACTATTCGAGGTGCTCTGATGATGCTATAAGGATGATGCTATAAGCAAACAATTGTTTGTGTAACCCACTATTCGAGGTGCTCTGATGATGCTATAAGCAAACAATTGTTTGTGTAACCCACTATTCGACTATTTCCTGAAACTTATTTTTAACTTATGCATTTCGATATTTTAGACAGGCAGATTAGACAATCATTTGGACAAAAATGAAGGTTTTAACTTTGATTAATGTGCAATTTTTTAAGGAGTGTGTGTGAGTATTTTAAGGAATTGCTATAAATGTTCCACTTGAAAATGAAACAAAACAAAATTGAATTTGTCAGGTGTTTCATAAACGACGCCATTACAACTCAAAAGACTTAATTTTATTCCCCTCTTATAATAAGAACGAAAAAAAGGGGGAGGGACAGCCTTTGACATTCACACATTAAATTAATTTTTGTTTTCATTCCTGCTATAAATTAAAATACAAATTATTGCAATTTTGCAAGTCAAAACAACTCAATTTATAGTACAATGTATTGAAGAACAAGACAAAATGAAATATCTCACAGCCGAGAGCGGATCCAGTTTCTGGTTTTGGAGGGGTTCATTACACAAAGGCATGCCGGTCTCAAGTGTCAGTTTAGGGATTAGTAGGAGATGTGGAGTGAATTATTCAAATTATAATTTGCAAAAGCATGTGTCAAAAGTATTAACAAAAACAAAAGTGGAATTATTAATTAAATAAATACTACCATATATAGAATTTGGAAATCTTACGAGAGAAGTTTTAGATATTTTTAAAAATCTGGATTGAAATTCAAAATTTGAATGAAATTTGAACAATGCTGAGCAATGCGAAACTTAAAGTCAGACCAAACAACGTGAGTAGACTACTTACGTTGTTTGGTCTGACTTTACTATTCAGCACAAAGGTATTTATTTATCTTAATGCGAAACTTGTTTACTTGGTGCTTATAAGCATAACTTATAATAATAAAATGTGTTTCCAGAAATCAGGATTGAAAGAATCCGCATTGCGCTCTTGGAAATACTTAGACTAGTAGTAAAAAGCTTTTAATTATATCATAATAATAAATTCAAACATTAAAACAAATGAATTCGAAAATGTATGTAGAAATATTGAAGATGTAAAGGGTCATTCCATAGAAATGTCAACCTCAACCTCAGAAATTTTTTTCCCACAAAGTCTCAATTGTGACCTATCATTTCATTCAGCATACTTTCTAGCACATAAATCCAGTAACAGTTAGCAAAAATTTCATTCGGTGTTTTTCTTCTGGCTCTAAACGTTCGAGGTTGTAGAAAAGGCTTAGCATACGCAAAAAACATGCGTCTAAGTTTTCTTGTGTAATATAAAACTTTTTGAAAATCTTTAAAAGAACTATGTTTATTCAAAATGATTAGATGTTGGCCCAATAAAATTGACTGTTCTTTTTGCATACACTATAAGATAAGTATTTTAATTATTTTGGTTAGTTCACTGAAAATATTTACGTTACGTTAGTCACGAAAATGTGCTATTTTCTGCTTAAAAACTAAACCAGATGATTGAACCAAACAACACTTCTTATTTTCTTACATGAGTGTCATATCTACCAAAAAAGTGCAAAATAGTTATTTTAGCATCAGTAGATATAAAATAGTTAGTGTGACTAACGTAACATTTGAGCTGTGACTAACGTAACATTTGAGCTGTGACTAACGTAACATTTGAGCTGTGACTAACGTAACAGTTTGCAATGTGACTAACGTAACATTTTAAAAATGACTGCTAATATTTAAAACTTATTTAATCTAATGTAAGTTTTCATGAACAATTTTGAATATGTAGGCATTCTATATCGATTAAAAATATAAAGGGTGAAAAATACCAGTAATATTACATTGTAGACCTTCTGTTTACTTTAAAAAAATACTTTTTTAAAGGTCTTTATAAAGATACTTCCAATTTAAAGAACTATTAATAAAGAAAAAAGGTCAGTAAAGCAAAATGAGTACTTTGCTGAATATGCATTCCACACAAGAATCCAAGCTTAAGAATTAAGATAATAAAAATACAGTCTTAACAAAGAAGAACGTCTCTATTTTTTAGAAAATACATCTCCAACTATTATTAAAATGAAGTAATGGCTGCTCGTTGGAAAACATTTGAGGATGTCACATGATACAGTGACAATAAGCTCTGCTGCCATATATTTCAGAAAAGGCAAGAATGATCATTTAGAAATTCAAACACTTGCTGTGATATCTGGAATTAAAACGCATTCTTCAAAAAAACGTTCGAATATATTTTTTTCAATATTACATTTTAATTCAAAAGGATGCACAACACTATTCGTTCGATGAATCAGTAAACCTTAAAATATAATATGCCACTGAAAAGTACTACGGAGTTTCTTATGACGATAATTAGTATATTGGCAGAATACTAGAATTCGGTGAAACTATCAACTTGCATAAAGTTATTTTTTTAAAGAGAGATATTTAGGATTTAATTGTCCCAAGAATGATGTTATTCAGTTTCTAAAAGCAGTTTTTTATTTGTTCATTTTTTTTCGCACATTCAAATTGAGTTAATTGAACTGAATTCTTCCATTCAATTTCTTACACTAATATAGAAAAAAAAGTAAAGAAAGAACCATAATGGTTCTTTCTTCAAAAAAGGTTCCCAAAAAGTGTAAAAGTAACATAAGAGCAAGAAGTTAATTATAAAACGTTTTTTATATGCATTCGTTGCTTGTTATTCGATGGTTACGTTAGTCACGTTACGTTAGTCACACACAGTTTTTAGTAAAAGTACCATTAAGGGTCAAAAAAGATTCATCTGTAACAAATCTGTAGTACATTTTTAAAAATAGATCGTTTACCTCTTACAAATATATCGGCCAATTTTAAATGCATGGTATGTTTCAGAAAAATTTGTCTCGTAACATAAGCATTGTTTCTCAGGGTTGCAAAAATGTTACGTTAGTCACGATGCCTTTTTTGGTGAAAAAACACCTGCCAACACTTATTTTGCTTCAAATTCTTGGTAGAAACGAAAAATAGTCACCTTGTACATTTTAAATCTGCATATTAAACCAAAGCACATTTATTTTTACTCCTGGAGTAAGTAAAAAGAGTTTGAAAATCAGCAGCGAATGTTACGTTAGTCACTATGGAATGACCCTAAAGTAAACATACTGATTTAAAATTAAATTTTTGGGGGGAGCAGGGGAGACCTAGTTGACAGTTAGGGGGGCTCAAGGATCTTTTTGCAGGATTGCTCAAAATTTATAGATCCAGGTCTGCTTACATTATTAAATTTGCTTAAAAAAAACTCTTGTGAATAACTGCTGCAAGGTAACTGTTGTACGATAACATTATATTTAGTTAATACCCTTCGACCCTGCGCTCCTTCCTTAGAAAAATTAAAAATGACAGGGTTATCAATATCTGCGATATATATCTGCGAAAATAATACATAGTTTCGGCTTTCTCAAGTTTCACCGCATATACATTCTACTGTGCTTATGTTCTTATCTGTAACATCGGTACAATCTTGCAGGGGTGAAAAGGGCGCAAGTTTGCGTGCTTTCTTGTGTATTAATAAAACTTAAAAAACTTGTCTTAGTTATAACTGCCTTCATAAAAACAGGGCCGACGAGGCTATATGACATGTCAGGTTGTCGGAAACTAGGGGCCCTTCCCTTCAGGGTGCCTGGCTCAGAATCGGAGTAGCATAAATTTGACAAGTTTTATGGCAAGGCGCGCCTTGGCTCTCAGCGGCCCAGCACACAATTTGATATCTAAGGTGTGGTGGAAGGAGGAGGCAATATTACATTATAAAACGTTGGAAGGAGATAGATGCCCCTTCATTTTCAAAAACAAAGGGGGCCTTGCCCCTCATTTCTTTAGTTCAAAAACAATGATTGATAAAAAAAATTGATGAAATTAATCGATTCCCGTGTTAGAAAAACGAAGAATTAACTTAATAAGTGTAAGTCGGCTGGGTGGTGTGGTGGTCAGGTTATGTCTTGGTACCGTGTTCTCACTTCCCGGTGGCCAGTTGGTACGTTTTCCAGATGCAGAAAATCATCAGGGCCCTTGTGGTATGATTATGCGGCAGTAAAAGATCCCTTGAGTAATTGTTCAGCTTTGAATACTTTCGGCAAAATTGGAAAAAAATCCTATTGTGGTTTCTAATCATTGAGGTGCCGCTATCTCGTGGAAACTGGGTATCAAAACCATCTGTGCATTGACATCCGTGTCTTAATGGTGGCACCAGCCGCCTTTGGTACCTGATATAATTTTTGTTTCTCATGTGAGCTATGCTGGCCTAAAACTTAAAATAGCAGTTCCTCATTTTGACCTCACTTCAGATGTAGATATGACTTGAGTTTAGCACGGCAGCATAAGGATTTTAATCTAAAATGTATGTTAAGTTTTGCAAGTTAAGTGAAAAACACTAAATAATGGTTAAGGATTCACAAGTTTGGAATACAATTTTAGGAAAAATATAACG
The DNA here is from genome assembly GCF_026930045.1 of Uloborus diversus. Taxonomy (NCBI): domain Eukaryota; kingdom Metazoa; phylum Arthropoda; class Arachnida; order Araneae; family Uloboridae; genus Uloborus; species Uloborus diversus. The sequence goes on along the minus strand of NC_072733.1, from coordinate 200,122,650 downwards.
TTGAATCAGTGCCGGATCTACATTTTTCTCAGAGCTAGTGCAAAAACTTGAAACTATTGCTTTTACTTAAAAAGTAAAAAATAGGATGCATTTGCCGCTCAGGGCAAGGGACCAGGCTTAATTCCCCTTAATCTGGCACTGCATTGAATGAAAACTTTTAGAAAATGGGAATAGACGATAAGTTTAAATAATCGAATAACATTATTACTTTTTCGCATTCCCCGAAAAAAAAAAGTTGGGCGCCCTCGGTTCACATATATGAATTGCTATTGGCACCTGATATAGTTTAGTATCTTAATGTAGGCTTTACCCCCCCCCCCCCCTTCTTGCAGTTGCTTTAGTTATTATCTTGGGCTTTAACAATTCCTTAATCAAAAAACTAAATTTTTAGTTCTATTTACTTGTTTGTTTTGAAGTGTAAAGTTGAAATAGCTAAAAAAAATGCATCGAAAAAAAGCACTTGTAATAAACTATTTAGAAAAGTTTCTACATAAAATTTTAGAGGGAAAAAACATATATAACTCATCAAACAAGAAAATAGAAGCAATTCTAAGCTGCAAAGCATTGGTTAGGTAAACTGAAAAGCTACTACAGAGGATTTGATTTTAACACTCCGTCGGGCGCAATATGTTGTACAACACGATCGGGCGCATTGAGCCTGGGAAGCACACTTTGATCTACTGATCTTTTCTACGCATGTTTACATTTTCTTACGAAAAAATTGTCAACTACAAACACCAAAGAAGAGAAATAAAACAGTTTTTCATGATTTTCGAATGTAACATAAGTTTGAGAAAATGAATATACATTTTTCCATGAGCTATTGAGGAGGCGTGGCTAACTAAAGAATTCGAGGTGTGCCTAATAGATCAGTTGCGCCCGACGGAGTGTTAAATATGACACCAAACCTCCCTGTTGTAACCACCCAGTCATGCAGAAGAACCAAATTCTTCGATTCTTGTTTAGCTTGAAATTATGAATATGATTTTGTATTTGAATGCTCCGAAAATTTTCCTAGCAAGGAAATACGTGTAACGAAAAAACCCAGCAAATATCCGAAACGATTATTCGAATCTATCAAATATGCAATTTAATGTAACATGTATTCGATGACAGCAAAATATGTCGTACAGTGAAACCTGTGTAAGTTGACCACTTGCGGTGCATTTCTTTGGTGGTCAACTTAGACAGGTGGTCAACTTATAAAGTTGGTAATGATTTTTTTTTTTTTTTTTTTTTTTGTCATTTCTTGCACCATGTATTCATTTTTTGACTAATTGACACTTATTCTTTCTGTTCAACTCACTTTCATTGTTTACCATCACTTTGAAACAATAATTTAAATTGTTATTTAAATATTTTTAGAGATTATTTTCTCAGAATGACATATAATGTGCCATGCAAATTTAAAATTTCAGTAAATTGATCAAAAAAAAGTCTTATTGTTTATGAAAAGTTACTCATTTGATATTGATAGTTCCTAAAAATTCATAGCTAATCAAAAATTGCAAATTTTTCGCTTTATTTTTTCTTATATACATTTATAACCCCATGATAATCTACTCAAACTCAAAAGGAGGTTTAGTTATGCTGCTGTTTCATTTAGTTGGTAAAATGCTGGTCTGACATCAAAAATATTATTGGAAAGCTATAAAAAAATAATAATAAAAAAAATAGTTTGCTAAATAAAATTTTGAAAAATAAACCAAGTGGTCAACTTACAAAGGGTTTTTTACAATACTCCAAACCAAATTTGGTGTTCATTAGTGGTCAAGATAGACAGGTGGTCAAGATAGAGAGGTGGTCAAGTTACAGAGGTTTTCCTTCATTATATAAGATAGGACTAATTCCGTTCCAGACAAAAGCGGTCAACATAGACAGGTGGTCAACTTACAAGGGTGGTCAACTTTACAGGTTTTACTGTAACACATTTATTCAATAAAAATGCTGCAAGAAGTGCATGTTTCTGTAAAAAAAATAATCTTTAGTTGAATGGCTGGCATCGAACACAATATTAGTCAAGTATTTGAACTCATAACAACAAATCATTCGTTCCTGGCAAAGCTCGTCATTTCGTGTTGACAAGCTCTGTTAAAAAAAATTTTTTTCAACGGAAATCCATGGAAAACAACCTTGATTGACTTTTATATCTCTTAAATACACTCATGAGAACAAGTAACCATGAAACAGAATGGTTTTTTTCCCCCAAAAAATTAACGTAAACAAAAATCTGCTTAATCACAACACGAATTCAGTCTTTCGGCGCGAACCGGAAGTCATGTGACACCGAGATCACGTGATCGAGCAGACGACGCTGAAACAAGTCCATTGTAGCCTGCCGTTGGAAAAAGAAAACATCATTATATGAACAATGATATAAATTTATGACAATGTTTAATTTTATTTTTTAATTAAGAATTAAGTGTTAAAAAAGGTGCAAAGAATTATAATTATTATTTTCGTACAACCAGGTTGTAAATTAATTGATCAGTATTATTACATTATTATTAATTAATAGTTAATTTATTTTAGAATTTTTCATTTTTGAAATACTCTTGTTACTAAATAGTTGACCAACAATTTGGTGTTATACAATATATAGAAGGGAAAAAATACACAAAATATTTTCCTTTAACTTAAAACGGCAGTTTAAAATAATTTACAAATTCATCATCATGTTCTGTATGAAGCTTAAACGCACTATATAACAAGAATAAACATAATAAAATATTCTTCGTAGTGTTAAAATTTTAATTCAACATTACGCTAAATGAGTATTATTTGGAGCAGCTGCGCGCTGAAATTTTAAAAATAAAATTAAAATATTTGATTTTGCAGAAAGACATCTTCATAAGAGAAATGTAAGAACATAAAAAAATATTTTTAGAAACCGTAAGACAACAGTTATGTATCGTAGTAAAAAGTAATAAATTTGCTCGACGAAATGTTGTACATTGTGCAAGAAATAAAATATCGCGTTGTAGGTTCGATTCCCACCGGTGGTCTGGGTGTTATTTCCTCTCGCTTGTGAAGTAAATCTTTCTCGTGTTGTCCTGTGTGTCAATAAAAAAATTGTACCGCACGTGGCCTTGTTAGAAATCCATCCTCTTTGTGCAGTAATGACTCCGCCGTGGGACACAACAACAGCAACATTGATTTCGTTAAAGGAAATGCGTACTAATAAACTTTTATTTGCATGAATAAAAAAACACTATTTGAACCCAACGAGTGTTTCTTTTAACCTCTTATTCACTCCAAAACTTCGTACGTAAACACATGCATGGGATGCCCATATGTTCCAGGATTTTCATCTCCCTTCCCCGAGTTCTTCCGTATTAGTTTATTCTTAATGTGAATCAAGAAATTCAGTCAAAACCGAAGCTTTGCACCTGGTTTCACCAAAGGCCCACGGAAAAACGTAAAGATAGCTATTATTTACTCAGACGGAAAACTTCTGTTAATGGGCACAAGACCGCGTAGAGACGTGGACCAACTAGGACGGATGTCTGTCACAAAACATTAGTATCATGCATAGAGAGAAAAGCAATCCCTGAAAATTTCCCACTCTCGCAGCTATTTTGATAAAACCGTTAGGAAAATGCTAAAACTTAGATTTATTGTGTATCAGGACACTATTTTCCAGACTAAGACTGTAATTTTATGTTATTCTATTGGCTGTAAAGGAAATAAAATCTGCACCGAATAATGTTTTCTTCTTTAAATATCTAATTTTACACATTAAGTCAAGAAAAAATACAAAAACTGAATGAATGAAAGTATTTTTAATATCCGGCCTTTTTACTTCCTTTTACAAAAAAGGAAGTATTGTATTTGCGAAAAATTTTCACTCAAAAATCGACCTTAATTTCCATTTTACTCACCCCCAAATGAATATTGAGGTTTTTTTTTCGACTCGGGCCAAACGTGGATAAGTGCCTAAGAACGTATAGACGATTCCCGAGTTAATTACAACGAATTTTCTCGTGACGTCTGTATGTACGTATGTATGTGCGGATGTACGTATGTATGCCGCATAACTCAAGAACGGTAAATCCTAGAAAGTTGAAATTTGGTACGTAGACTCCTAGTGGGGTCTAGTTGTGCACCTCCCCTTTTGTTTGCATTCGGGTGTTTCTAAAGGGGTCTTTTGCCCCTTTTTGGGGGGAAATCATTGCTAATTTCGATGTAAACTCAAGTGGTGTTATAATTTGGCGGACACTTGGCGATATATCGCCATTTTGGTCGCCAAGTTTTGTCGCCCATTTGGTGAAAATTTTGGCGATTTTTTTTTTTTTAAATCTGGTTTCAATTTGGCCATTGTTGGTGATATTTAGAGAGTAAACTATTGAATCACATTAAAAATGCCAATAATGGGGAAATGACATTAAATTAGAGTAAAAGGAAGTCATATGATGCACACATCAGCTGTTTTTTTTTTTTTTTTTTTTTTTTTTTTTGATGCATAGAATCTAAGATTTTTCAGTAAGAATCTCTTCGTTTTGCTCCAAATCTTAGCCTCTATTGTATATATTTTTTTGAATGTTCTCTCTCTCTTTCTCTCTCTGTGTAGCTATTATATTTTTTACTTAAATGTTTTCTCTATTTTTTTATTTATTTACTATTAAACTGCGTTTTAAAAACTGAGCAAATGATTCATCACTTAGATTTATTCCACACTTCTCTGCAATCAGCATGCACTGATCGGTTGATTAGTAGTTGCATGCAAAGCTTCGTTAATTCTTATTTTATTTAAACTAACAGCAGAAAATTTCAAATATAACTTAGTAGTTTTTATACTTTAATTGTTTTAATCATATATGTTATCTTTCGTACAATAAATTTAGCCGTAATTAATAATAACATTCAGTGTTCGCTATAACATTGCAAAGGAACTGATAAAATTTCACTTTGATTCGAGACGTAAGTTATCATTAATTATAACCAATTATATTCATCCATACTTTGACGAGTATACTTTCATGAATAAATGCAATTTTTAATGCTTCTAATACTGAAAATCATCTGAAGCGGAAAAAATGAAATATGTTCATCTTTTCCCTGTCTTACAATCAGAAGTATAAAAAAAAAAGATCAATTTCAGATGAAATATAGGTAGACAGCCTTCATTAAGGATGCATGAATTTTACATTTTCATCAGAAAACTAAACCTCATCTTTGATTAGCTATTCTTCGTATTACCCTTTTCCCTTTTTGCTTATAATAGTTCTCCTAAACTCCCAGACTAACGTTCTTCAACTCTAAAGATATGTTTTGATGCATATCTTTAATAGCAATTCTCTCGACTGAAATATTTGGCGGACCGTTTTAGCGCTGTTCTTTAACGTATTGCCGTTATTAAAAGTCTCTACACCGGCTACAAATTTCTGGCAATGAGTGCGTTCAGAAAACTCTGGAGCTTGCTTTCAATCGATCTGCTGCATTAATGTATGGTTTCATGCGTTGAAGCATTCTTGGGGCACTTAAAAATAAATCAAAACTTCAGAAACCAAAAGTGTTTTCAAAGTTTATAAATTATTGTGATTTCAGATTAATGTTCACTTCTTCAGCGAGTTGAAACGTATTTCAGTTTACATTTTTTGAAAATAGTATTGAAAGTACTTCGTATTTAGTATTTGGCAAGGATATCGTGAAATTCTGATCACTTAACATAAGAAAATTTCTTTGGAGTATTTAGTGTCCTTGAAATTGGTTTCGACTTTTCTAAGAAATCTCTTTTGTTGAGACATAAAATAACGCATTTAACAGAAAAAATAAAATAAAAACGTAATAGTAATTAGTTGCTTAAACTAACATTTCTTGAATGATATTAGCAATTATCACTTACTTAACTAGTCATGTATACTATAACTGGCGCATAATCTACTAAACATATTATAACTTTATTAATACTTAAAATATTTCAAGAAAAGTGTATCTGGGAGGTAAAGAGTGTTATGCCTACTAGCTTTTTTGAAAAGGGAAATATTAAAAAAAAATAATTCAAGGAAGTGCTATCTTAAAATGCGAAAAGTCAAAATTCCTAAGCTCAAATTTAAAAAAAAAAAATCGTTTTACAACTCATTAATGACAACACAGTGTAATCACGTAGAAAAACTTTATAAACTAAACACATCTCTTGGAAACTTAGTTTTGTGACATAGTGTCCTTTGTCTAAATAGATATTATACTTTTAATATAAATTTTCGTCCTACGAAGTTGCTTAAGAATAAACCTATTCAATTAATGCAATGCAGGGGTGTCTGAAAAGTCCTTGAAATCATTTAAAAATTCATATCAAAGAAACAAATTCTCATAGGAATATTCGGTTTGCGCTATAACACTTCACAGGTGTAAAAAATTTTTATGACATCGTAAAAAATGAAAAAGGAAAAAAAGAAAAATAATTACAGGTAATTGCTTTATCGTCTCAGTAAGAATAACAAACGTCATGTAAGTTTTTTAGTTATTTTATTAAAGAGAAAACAATAGCTTTCATTGCCGGAGTTCAATATGTGCACCGTATGTTTCTTGAACCACATCTAAACGATACTCAAGTTCATCATATGTCCACAAACAGTACACACATTAAACTCTGGGTAAATAAAAGCATTGTTAAATAAAGTCTGTTTAATAAAACGATAGAACACCTCATATCACGTTTGTTTTTCTTACTGTAACAAAACATAGATTACCTATCATTACATTTTTTTCTTTTTGAGCAATCTCGATTGCTTATTGCACTGTCAAAACTACGGGTGCCTTTGACTAACTATTTGGCTCCCTGGGGAGAAAACACGTTCTCAGGGTGCAATAGAGGCTAGGAAATGTGATCAAGGTGAATGACGCTAATAAATGTGAAAAGGGACCTCCTAAATGCATGGGTGAAACGTTGGCGCATGCGCTCTCCGCTCTGACATCATTCAGCCACAATCAATGGCAGACGCAAGAATAACTACGCACATGCACTTTCCCATTGAATGAAGTACGAAATTGGATTAAAACTCATGAGTTTCTGCGGTTTACTCTTCAAAGTTTCGCGTAAGTACAGGCATTTGATCATAGTGTAGCTTTTAAGGCTGTCGAACATATTTAAAAGTGTTTCAAAGTTTCGTTGATTCTTCAGTTGGCCGTTATGTACATTTGCTATTTCTATCATGCATAAATTTTACCTAAAAATAGCTATCAGCACCGGCTAAGTAACATTTAATAATCAAAACGCTTAAATTAGATGATATTTGAAAAGTTATTTCAACTATTAATTTTGAATATGTGGTTTTACTTGCTTGTATTGTAAACGATCTTGTGGATTTTTAACTAAGAAATTTATTGTTAGAAATGTGATGCACTAAGCAAGTGAACGGAAACTCTAATTACGATGATGCAAATAACAAAAACATAAAAGACGAAAAAAAAAAAAGAAAGCGGATTGAGAAAAAGAAATTTCTTCTCCGTCTCGATTTTTTTTTATTTATTATCTCGTGTCTAAGTTAACTAGCTTTCCTCGGCGTTATTGCTTAAAGCGAATGACTGAGCTTTTTTCGTCACTCCAGTAATAGTAAGAATGAATAACTCGTTAGAATTTGTTTTGGCTTTTAATTTATCGAAAGACTTGTGCTCTTTTATATTCTATACGGATATTCAAATGTCGAATCATATATACGTACGTACTAATATGCTGCTCTTGATTAAAATTTCGAACGTTTATGAAACGATTTTATTTTTCCATGATTGCAATATAATTGAATATTTATTGTTCGTGTAAATCATTTACTTACAAATAGCACCTACGCTCTTCATTTTCGGTACGATCGTGCTGCAGTAAATGTCAATAACATATTAAAATTACCGAGCAATCCAAGTGGATGTACGAAAATTAGTGCACGGCAGACAAATTTAAGTCATGAACACTTCTGAACTATGTTCGAAAGTTGAAATGTGATCAAATGCCTTAAAGTACAAGTTTTAATCATTTTCAGAACTATTCAATGTGGAAAATGTACCAAGACTTAGTTTTTTATAACTCAAAATAATAAATTATAATGCATACAGCTGTTTACGGAAATGCACACAAAACCGAGGGGGGGGGGGGGGGCTCAGCAACAGGAAACAGAGGGTGCCAATGTTCTGCCATAGGGTTCCGTTTTTCGCCGCGGTGCACGTTGGGTGAAGGGTGCCGGTTTTTCGCCCTTGTTAAGGGTGTATTTTCGGCACCGTAAAGAGTGCCGCTGGTGAACAAGCTTTTCACCCTTGAAGAGTGCCAAATGCAACCTGTAGTTTTAAAAGTGTGCTCTCACTTGACCGTTCTTAACGTTGTGGTTCCTTTTTCAGCTTGGATCAGCGGCTCTGCAGCACCACCGGCCTCTGCAGGCGGCGCGGCGGCTGTCCCCCGGTAGTGAGCTATCCGCTTTTCCTGGTCGGAGGCGTCCATGTCCGGTACACACACGCCTACGTGCATACACACAGGTCTATACACACACACAAGCCTACACATGCATGCACGCGCGCCTACGCACACACAACTATACACACGTAACCACCCAGGAGGAGGGGCAAGCTTGGGGGACAGGAGCCGTTTCTAGAAACAATAACTCCAATGAATAGGGTCCTGTCGCAACTCGTGATTGCGAAATACATAATTTGAATTCAAAATGTCAGAATTCAATTTTTTTTTTTTTTTTTTTTTGAGCAATCATGATTGCTTATTGTTCTCATTTGACCGTTTTTGGTGTCCGTGCCTTTTTCAACTTGGACCAGAAGCCGCTGCAGCAGCACCGCCCACCGTCCTCTGCTGGCGGCGCGGCTGCTCCGGTTTTGAGCTATCCGATCTCCTGGTCGGAGGCGTCCATGTCCTACACACACGCACGTTCACACACATACACACACACGACTTCACACACACACTCACACACGCCTACGTGCATACACACAGGTCTACGTACACACACAACTATGCACAAGTAACCGCCCAGGAGGAGAGGCAGGCTTGAGGGGGGACAGGAGCCGTTTCTAGAAACAATAACTCCAATGAGTAGGATCCTGTCTCAGTTCGTGATTGCAAAAAACATAATTTGGATTCAAAATTTCAGAATTCAAATTTTTTTTTTTTTTTTTTTTTTTTTTTTTTTTTTTTTTTACGATAGCATAAAAAATTCTTGAACCTTTGAAGAATTATGGCGCAAACCGCATATTCATGTGGCAATTTGTTGCTTTTCTATGAAATTTTAAACTGTGTCAAGGTCTTTTAACACACCTTGTATTTAAATATTTTTTAAAGCATTTAAGTACTGCTTACTGCTTTCAAACTATTACATTGAGAGTTCGGATGTTCCCCCAAATTTTCGTTCGCTTGTTTAAAAACGGACGTAAATTCTCCTCACGATTGTCCTAAAACGGGAAAAGTGTGTGTCTAAACCTCAAATTTCGACATGACAAATTGTTGGCTTTATCCAAGAGTCAAAATGAACTTTACAAGAATGGAGTAGAATATGACAAATATTGAGTACTGAACACTTTCGCAGAGAACACTGGAAAAAAACTTCCGTATTGTGCTCAAAGAATACAGAATTTTCTGCATTAAAATGAAATAAGCAGTAAAAAATGAAATCAACTATAGTTTTTCTTTGTCAAGGTCACACGTGACGTAACCATTACTTTTATTAGGCATCACTATTAATATTTTACTCTTCAATCACATTTATGGAATATAACTTACAACTTAAGCGTTCATACTTAACACGTTCATTACCAATGAGGCGATATCACATGAAGTCAAAAAGTTCCTCCTCCTCATATTGTATGTAAAGTGTGCTGCAGATATTGGCGCAAGGGACAATTTGTCGGTATCGGAGTTGTCAATAGTTTCCTTTGTCTCCTAAACAAAATTAATGTAAAAAAAGGGGAACGAAATTTTACTACTAGGTAATTATTCTTTGTGGAACTATTCATTATGCTTGAACCTTTATGGGAAAACTTTTTCTGTAATGATAATTAAAATAGAAGTTTTAGTTGGCCAAAGCAGAAAAAGCCTTTTTACTGAACTTACTTATATCAGCAATTCTTACGTTTTTCATCGTTTGAAATCTTAACTGTCTTCGTAAGAAACTTTTTAGAAAACAAATTTCCGGAGAAAAGCAATAGTCGAAAACTTTCATAAAACCATATAAAATAAAATATCTCTGAGAAATAAGAAAAGCATTAAAAAAAAAAGCATTAAGACAGTGCACATCTGCTTCAAGGCATTTAAGTAAACTGTAAAAAAAAAAAAAAAAAATGTTTGCATTTCTTGTAAATCCAAACAAGCTTTTTCAGAAACTTAAGTTTTTTCTTAATTGCATTAAAGCAGTTAAGATTAACGACTTACTTACAGACTAAATCCTTTGACTTTTCTTTCACATTTTTGCATGGATGGATTTGAGGTTGCTTCGATCTTTACTTTAAATTTTTTCCAAGAAAATAAAACGTTACGATTACCTCAAAAGTCAAATAGGCTTTAACATAAAAACATGCCAGATATAGGCTCCGCATATCAGCCTCTCGTATTTTAAGAGGGAGTTACGAAACAAAAAAAGATATTTTGAAACAAAAACCACAAAAATGTGAATTCATTGCTTGTTTGCATAGACATAATTTTTGCTTATTTTTTACTAGCAGTGGGGACAAGTGAGAAAATGACATTTGGGTACTTCAGACTCACATTTAAATCAATAAAAAAAGATATAGAAATTTTACTTTTAACCCCAGTAGCACCAGAACGTTCAAATTTGGTACAGGAATCGTGTTATTGGTCGAATGACGGTGTTAAGTGTTACTTGCACGTAAAATTAGACGTACAGCAACAGTAATATTATAACGGTGCCATTCTAGTTCTGAAATAATGTTATATTAGACGTTTAAAAATAGTTCTAATGCCACGGTGTTATTCCCGAGCTAGAAGAACGTAATATTTGACGTTCAAACGTCACCGCATCCGAGCGCCCTCTATTTCTGAAAACCGTGGAACAATTACTACAACTTTCTTTGCTTGCCAACTTCAACCTTTTCCGGAGCTGCTCGCAACTCTAGAAGAACAATTCCAACAAAAGTTTATTCTTTCATCAAAAGTAAGTCATCAATTTAGTTATAATTATTTTTAAAATCTTTCACATATAAATTTTATTTATAAGTCGAGTTTTATTAAAATTTTGACTTGTGATTTTTTTACATACTGAGTTTAATCCAGTTCGAAACATTTACTTACCTTCGAACTTTAGCGAAAAATAATTATTCCATTTTTATAACTTATTATCAATAACTATTTCTCAGAAATATTTTTCGCTAACATTTCTTAGTGCAAATTTAATTTCTGATTTGTATTCGAATTGATTGGTACACATTTGTTTTCCTTAAAGTGAACGTTTTGCTTATTATTATTTCCGACTACGAAATTTTTAGTAAAAAGGTGTTGCTGCTATAAATGTGGTTCATACTGAACTCAAATTCAAAAATTAATATACTTGAATACTGAGAGAGAAAATGAATACAATTATTTAAAGAATTGTTATTCAATTTAAAATATTCATGGTAAAGAATCAATTTTACTAACAGAAAAGGTCTCAATCAAAATAGTGTTTGAAAAAGATAGAAGTTGAAAATAATCAAGAGAAAAAAATAAAATTCGTTGTATGACGCAATTTGTTCTATTTCAAAGCAATATCCTGTAGTTAACGGTATTATGTTTGAAAAGGCTTTCAGTAAATTTAATGGTGTTACGCTTGATAACTATCGATATTTCCGTGCATAAACTAAGAACATTTGAAACATTTTTCAAAGTTCAGCTACTTTTACCAAAAAAGGAAAAAAAAAAAAAAAAACACTTTCTGTAATGCACGCAATTGATAAATCACTAAATACTACCAAATATTCCACTTATTACTGTAGTTTATTTTTTCCCAGAAGTAACTTGAAATAAAATGCTAGGTTTTGTTTTTGGTTTTCTAGAATAGAATGCGCATTGCTTCTTTATTTTATCACAGCAAAACAAAATGGCGAGCAGCTTCCATCTGGATTTGTCATGTTTCACCTGGTGCTTGAAAGTTTTCAAGGCTAGAATTCCCCGCAAAGATTCAACAAACAAAAAATAACTTCCTGGAAAAACTAGCATTGGGTTAAAAACAGATCGGGAAAGAAAAAAATAATAAATAGGCGTGATAGCTTTTTTATTTAGATAAGGTGGCTTGACTTAAAATTATCTCCTACTGTTGTCCATCGGAAAAAATATTCCGTCCCGTAACGAATAGTTTGATCAGATTTTTTTTTTTTTTTAGTTTTTGTTTCGAGTTAGATACGGGTTTTGAATTTTTTATATCTAAAACGGAAAGAAACAACCTTACCTCTTACATGAATCGGCATATAAGTGCAACTTAACTGTATGTAAATTTAACATGAGTAGACTATGTTTTGTGCCATTTTTTATTACGCAATCTAAACAAGGGGGGAAAATGATCAACATGACCTCATATTTTCATGAAACTTTTCAAAAATCTTACTCTCTCGCATCTTAAATAATGTCTATTTTTTACACTTGATTAGGTACAATTTTAATTTATACAGGGGTGCCCACCTAGGGGGGCTATTGTAATTTTTAGGATGGGCTGGGAATTTTTCTTACTTTTAGAGGGTGCCCCAATGCTCTTGGGAGGGGGGGGCACCCCTGATTTCTAACACTTATTCTGTCCAGTGATTCAAATAAAAATTAACTTGTTGTAAGAATAAATTATTAGTCTTTAAAATTATTGAAGATTTTTTTCGATTAACTTATGGAAAGTTATTACTTCCTTTTACAAAAAAGGAAGTATTGTATTCGCAAAAAAATTTTCACTCAAAATTCGGAATTAATTTCCATTTTGCTCATCACCGAATTAATGTTGAGTTTTTTTTTCAACCCGACCACACGCGGATAAGTGCCTAAGAACGTAAAGATACGTAAGATAGACAGCCGAAATATAGACATTCCACGAGTTAATTACAACTTTCTCGTGACGTCCGTATGTACGTATATATATATGTATGTGCATATGTATGTCGCATAACTCAAGACCGGTATGTCCTAGAAAGTTGAAATTTGGTACGTAGACTCCTAGTGGGGTCTCGTTGTGCACCTCCCATTTTGGTTGCATTCGGATGTTCCAAAGGGATTCATTTACAGCTTTTTTGGGGTAAATCAATGTTAATTTCAATGCAAACTCAAATGGTGTTATAATTTGTCGGACACTTGGCAATATATCGAGAAGTTTTTGGTCACCAAGTTTTGTCGCCAACTTGGCGACAAATTTGGCGTTTTTTTTAAAAATCTTGTTTCAATTTGGCCATTCTTGGTGATATTTAGAGAGTTAACGATTGAATCACATTAAAATTGCCAATAATGGGGAAATAACTTTAAATTGATATAAAAGGAAGTCATGTAATGCACATATCAGCTCGTTTTTTTATTTTTTTTACTTGACGATGGATAGAAGTATGCGTCAAAATGATCGTATTAAACAAATTTATTTTTTTAAAAATCAAATTACGATTTTACATATTAAGAAGTGAATAAACAAATGAATATTAAGATTCAGCTTACTATAGTAGAACCTCTCAATAAAGGACACTAACTTTGTTGACACTAGACTTTGTGTTCCTTAAATAGAGGTGTCACTGGCATATGAATTGATGCATGCTGTGTACTTTGAAAAAAAAAATCATAGTGGACATTAACTATTAAGAGTAAATATTACAAATGTTTGAAAAAGCTAAACTAAAATTTAAAGTTATTCAAATTGAAAAAATTAAAATTTAATCAGAAATGTTGTAGAATCAAATTTAGGAATTCATAGAAATAATTTTTGTATAACTTGTTTCATGGATTTGCTTCATGTCACATAATTTACAATGCAATGCAATGTAAATACAGTGTGATCACGTTTTAGGTTTTCTATAAAAAGTTGATCATTGGCGGTGCACTATTTGTCTGAGTTGAACCCATGTGAATAAATTAATGAGAAGGAAAAACACGAGTATAAATCTCAACAAGAATTTTAAATACAATTTAAATTGCTGCTTTGCATGTTCATGTCAAGGCAAACTGCTACCAGTTAATTTTTAGACAAAAAAAAACTTTATGTCTATGCATTTTTACAATAATTACTGCAGTTTTTCTCTCTGACTGTCCCTTAATTAGAGAAAAAAACGTGGAAGTCCCAAATTAAAGGGACTGGGACCAGAAAAAAATGTCCCTTATTCAGAGGTACCCCTTAAAATAGGTACTGCTGTATATTTGTTCACTCAATGATATACAGTGATCGATGCTTATTTGAGTCACGTTTGTTCTAAACCGTTTTGATTCCTTAAAGCGGCTGATTCAATAAAGCTGGATTTTGTTCTGTTTTTGACAATTTGATTCATTAAAGAGGTTGATTCAATTAACCACTGAATCAATTAAACGGCGACCACTGTATGTGTAAAATCTTTTAGTTACCCTGCTCCTCCATTTTTTTTTAGGCAAGACTGTTTTCATCCAAAGTTGGGATAGATGTGAAACTGGCAACAAGAAAAATAATGTCTGATATTCTGACAAACCATCTGGCAATATCCTTCAACTGGACAGGCAAAAAGTCAAAGAGATGCTTCAAGACATCAAAAACTTCTCTTAATTATTGGAGCTATTATTTTTAATGTATTTCATAAAAATATCAATATAAGTGAGATTTTTAGATGTTTAATCCATTTTTTTTAATTAGTACATAAAACTAGAGTTAACCAAGAATATCTTGGTACAGTGAAACCTGTGTAAGCTGTCACTTCTGATGTAGTACTTAAGTGGTCCATAGAAGTTGATAAATTAGATATAAAACAAATTCTGTCTCACAAAAGCAGTCAGTTTAAACAGGTGGTTAACTTTACAGGTTCTACATAGTAGAAAACAGTATGGGAGTTTGGTAGAATGTTCCAGTGCTTCATTAATACCGAAATACAGGGGTACCCATGACACAAAATACAACTTTGAAACTATTAGGGAGTAATGTGAAAGGGTTTTTGATATTATATAGTGGAGGGGGCATTTGAGGGGGTGCAACCTTGGAGAAGATGACCACCTCTGCATAATAAAATGAAAAATTATTCCTAGCTTGTCCAGTAGCTGTTGCAGCTTTAAACTCCAGCTTCCATATTTAGGACAAAGCTAGGCATATTTTTCAATTTTACTTTGACATAAAATGCAGCTGTCCCATTCATTGTAACTCTACCCTATAATGTTGGGAATTTTTGAGAGCTTGAAAAATAAAAAATAATAATTTCGTTTATCATTAAGTTGTTCAAATTTGTTGAAAATATTGGATTATGAAATTTATATATTTTTTCAAATTGTTTCATTTTTTTTTCATATGAATTTTCAATCTGCATACAAAAAGTTACAAAATGAAGGTTTACGATTTTTATCATGATAACATATAATATCTTTTTCTGAAAATATGATATTTTGATAGATCTTTTCTAATTACAATATTTTCGGTAAAAAAATGTGTATTTTAATAATATTAATAGTATTAATTTATCATTAAAAATTGCCAAAAAGTAATGTACTATATTAAAGTGATATATTAATGTATCATTAACATCATGTAATATTTTTTTCATCACAACATAATTCTAGTCTACTTATGTAATATGTAACAAATATTTCCAAATTCTTGCTTCACTAGAGACAGAAACATTCATGCATTGTGTCATAAAAATGTGAAAAGTAGGATGCCAAGCAGCTTTTGAGAAAAAGATACACGAGTTGTTTTGAGAGAAAAAGATTAATTAAAAATCCTACCCTTTAAACATTCCCAGCTTCATAATAACTAAAGAAAATTCACAATTTTTAAAGAAATTATGAATTTTTATATCATGCTTTTTATATGCTTGCATTAATATTATGTTTTTTTCTCTCTTTTTAGCTGCAATAAGACAAAATTCCAACAGTCCATCCATTTTCAACGGGATTTTCAGTAGAGGTTGTTCAAAATACCATTAAAGATTGGTTGCAAGAGAAGCATGCAAATTTTCGGCATAATTATACAATTTAAAAAAATAATTGAATTGTATTAACACTACCTAGAAAAGCTTAAAAACTCATCACGATCATTTGCTTTTTTCATAATGAACAAAAATCATCAGGAAAGACCTGGCTTGAACTTCTTTTTCCTACGAGAAAAGTACTTGAAGTGACGGGTATAGTAAAAAGTGATGAGAAAAGCTCTCACCAAAAATGGTGAAAACTCGAGTGAATTCCAAACAAATTAGTTTTTGCACATTATTTAAAATTTTTGTTAATATTTTTGTGTTTAATGTGTATACATTTTTAAATTGTGTATGTACATATTTTTGCATTTAAAAAACCGTAAAAATCGTCCTAGAAAAAATACATTTGCCGACAATACATTTTGTGCCAAAGGAGCATACATTTATTTTATTTACAGGTGCTTAATTTTACATTATTAATTATAGAAAAAATTTCATATGTTATGCATAACTATTATGGTTAAATCTGTATTTTTACGTTTTACATGTATTATTCATATTTCATGTGAGTGCATACATATGTTGAATTTGGTATCTACAATTTTTTACAGCATCGAACATTATTTATTCTGTATCTGCATTGCTTTAAACGTATCTTCCTGACTTATAATACTTTGTAGTAATATTTAATTTATTTTACTTGAACCACATCCTTGATCAAGGTCGGTTCTATAGAAGTATCTTAATATTTTTTAAGAACAAAAAGAGGTTGGAAATGCCATGCATTTCTGATAAAAAAATATCAGTACAGCAATTTTGAGTTAACGAATAAAATAAAATCATTGTTCTAACAATATATATATATATATATATATATATATATATATATATCCCATAAAGTTTTAAAATAGTAAATAGAATGCAATTAGGACACTTTTATGACAACTTGATGGGTTAAATGCTTTTGCTTGTGCTGTACAAAATTTGAAAGGTCTTAATGCTGACCTATCATTCCTCTATTGTGATTTGTATTAACTTTTAGTGTTGATAAGAGCAGTTTATCTGCTCTTATCAATTCTAAAAATTAATTAGGAGGAAACGAAAAAAGATTCTGAAATCGGCACCTTTACATCCAGCTCTGATTCATTAAAAATCTTACTCTTCTGATACGCAAGTTTAGGCTTAAATTTTCCAACTGCTGCAAACTTACTTAGAACCAAGAGATTTTTCCCTTTATACAACTTTTTAGTGAAAAGAAGCATTTGTGAGCAAAATGACTTTGTCTTGAACCAGGAATATTTTATAGTTTTTGGAAAATAGAAATTTGTTTGCTTCATTCTGGGTCGACAAGAAACAAGAAAAGACAAATAAATTATCAGTCAAATAAAAACAAATAATATCAAGACTAACGTTAGAATTCAGTACATTTTTTTTTTTTTTTGTCTGGTATATCAGGACCTGATGATTGAAGTTTTTAATTGATTTCTTTTACTAATTCATGTTTAATTGCCATTTAGCCTAACTTGAAGAGTTATGGAGCTTCAAACAAATTGTTATTTTTGTTTTGAAACTCATTTCTGCACTTGCCACACTAATTGACAAAGACAGCAAAATTTTTAAACCGCTAACACGATTTTTTGCGATACCTAGAGTTGAAGATAGTAATAATTATTTTACTGAGTTTTGCATTTCACAGAATAAGACCAAAACTTCTTCATCTGCTTAAACAAGCGTGTTTATGTCTCGCAATTCTATATATGTCAATATTATTTCCAAATGTATTTGCAGTGTCTGGTGAATACAATTTTATGGATACATTTTACATTGAGTTAAAAATTAAAAATAATTGCTATAGTACTCATTAAGTAAAATTTACCTTTTCAGGCGTCATTAATCGCTTGATGTATTGTAAAATATATATAGAATTCTTCTTTTCCCTTCCTCTCCCACCCATTCAGGAATTGAATGTCTTACCTGCCGCTTTCTTTCTTTCTCTCACTTTCTTTTTTTTTCTTCGTGTGACATTCAGCAGGCTTCCAAACAACAAAAATAAATCTTTGTAAAGCACTTTTGACAGTCTATTGTCATAAGGAGCTGTGCATAAATGATTCCCCTAAAATGGTTAATTTTAAAACAGGAATCCCTTCACGACTGTAACTTTCTTTTACTATGTAGACAGAAGAAGAAAGTTAAAAAAAAAAAAAAAAAAAAAAAAAAAAAAAAAAAAATCTTCAAATAAAAGCCTTGGAACAAAAAAAAATCTTAGCCCCCCCCCCTTAAAATTATACATATGGGCGCCATTTCCCCCTTTGACGAAGTGTCACACTTCGCCGTGCCCCTACCCCCTTTGTGACATATCTCGCTCTTTTTATAAGCATATTCTTGTAAAAAAACGCGTGATGTAACACTCCTGATAGACCCTGCCTCCTCCTTGTCACAAACTCAATTTTAGGAACCTGCCCCCCCCCCCTTCCTCAAAGCGTGACATCATTTAAGGACAGCCTCCAAAGAAAAATTTATTTTTAACGATCGTGCCAAAATGCCGCCTCTAGAATATGTTCAAGAAATCAATTTTCGTATATGTTGTACGTTTTGATAGTTTAATCTGGGATATTTTTGTTCTTTTTGTGTGTACATATTTGCATAATCTTTGTATTTAATAAATAAATGTTTATATATATCCATCAATGTGTATTCAATTTTATTTTTATAACAAACATTATTACATTAACTCTCTCTCTTATCAATTACTTATAACATTACTATATTTATTTATTGCAGATCATGTTTTAACCGGTATTTGAATATAATAAGTTCTTTTAACGTGTGACTAATTTCATTTTTTAATAGTTATTTTCAATAATGGTTTTTCTTTGTTAGCACATATTTTTAATATTTCACAATACGGTCCACCTGCATGATTTAAACTTACCAAAAGTAAAACGGAATCGAACTGACACTTTAAAGAAAATCTTTTATGATCATATATTTCAGAAGTTGTTGAATGAACTTGATTAATCATAAAGAAGGAGAAAGAATAGGCTTGAAAATACGTTGTTTCACAAAAAAAGAAAGCATAATTGTTGCATATATTTATTATGCAATAATGATACTTTTTTTTTTGAGAAATATTGCATTTTCAAGCCTGTTCTAATTTTCCCTATTAAATTTGCCTTTAAAACCAAAATATCAACACCGTGTAATGAGAACTAAAATCAAACGTATTCCTAGCACCTAAATGTAACGTAACATTCGACGTTCTACTGAACACCAAAATGAAACGTCTTCTTAGTACTTTCACATAACGTTTTATTCCACGTTCAAAATTGGTGCAAAAGCGGTGGTACAACACCTGATTTCGACGTGCTATACGACATCGATCGATGAGACACATAGACGCTTTTTAGACCGTTCTGGGAGAACGTAATTTGAACGTATCGGCTGGTGTTCTTTGAACGTGTTATACAACGGGTTTTGAACGCCTCTGTGCTGCTAGGGATGGAACAATCGGAAATTGCTGCGATTTTTCACGTTTTCTATTCTTTGGGTGTTCTTGTGACGAAATGATTGCTGCCCTCTAATTCGTTCCCTGTTTTTAATTCCTTTTACGAAAAAGGAAGTATTGCATTCGCGAAACATTTTTCACTTATAATTCGGCCTTAATTTCCATTTTGCTCACCCCCGCATTAGTGTTGTTTTTTTTTTTTTTTTTTTTTTTCAACCCGACCACACGCGGATAAGTGCCTAAGAACGCATAGACACCCGAAATATCCATTTTTTCATTCCCCGAGTTAATTACAACGACTTTTCTCGTGACGTCCGTATGTACGTATGTATGCATGTGCGTATGCATGTTGCATAACTCAAGAACCGTACGTTCTAGAAAGTTGAAATTCGGTACGTAGACTCCTAGTGGGGTCTAGTTGTGCACTTTTCATTTTGGTTGCATTCGGACGTTCCAAAAGGGGTCTTTTACACCTTTTTGGGGGGAAATCAATGTTAGTTTCAATGCAAACTCAAGTGGGGTTATAATTTATGCGAACACCTGGCAATATGTGTGTTTGTTGGCGACCAAGTTTTGTCGCCAGCTTGGCGACAAATTTGGCGATTTTTTTTTTAACTGGTTTCAATTTGGCCATTGTTGGTGATATTTAGAGAGTTAACTATTGAATCACATTAAAATTGCCAATAATGGGGAAATAACTTTAAATTGGTGTAAAAGGAAGTCATGTGATGCACACATTAGCTCGTTCCCAAGCAGCACAGAGGCGTTCAAAGCTCGTTCTATAACACGTTCTGAGCACACCATCCGACACGTTCAAATTACGTTCTCTCAGAACGGTCTAAAAAGCGTCTATGTGTCTCGTCGATCGATGTCGTATAGCACGTCGAAATATGGTGTTGTACCACCACTTTTGCACCAATTTTGAACGTGGAATATTACGTTATGTTAAAGTGGTAGGATGACGTTTCATTTTGGTGTTAGCAAAGCAATACTGAAAATTCTGCTTTCACAGGTAAAATAAAATTCGAAAAAAATAATTGTGTACCTCATAAGGGGGTTTTCCATCGACAAATTCAGTTTTCGTCAGATCTCTGCCGAATTTCGTGCTGAAGTCTTTTGATAATTGAAAATTCCTCATAGAAAGACCCCCCCCCCTCCCTTCAAAGAACACCACAATGAGGATTTTTCTTTACAAAAAAAATCCAGTTTATGTGGGATGTTTGACAAACTTGGCACAGTCAATTTTGTTAAATCATTTGATGGTCGAGAAGTGTCATAGGGGAGTCTTCGCCCCCTTTTTATGGTGTGCAAATGCTCACATTCAGGACTTTTCCTTTTACAAATTGTGTTTACCAAATCAGACCCGTAGATACTTTGATGCTCAAGAATTCCCTTGAGGTTTTCGCTCCCTGCCGATGAGAAACGATGTATAGAGGGTTTTTCCTTGTACACATTTTGCAAAATTGGCTCATAGGTCTTTTGATGCTTAATAATTCACTTAGAGGCTTTCGCCCCTCTCTATAGGGGCGAAACTCTCCATAGAGGGTTTTCCTTCTTACAAAAATCTAGTTTACACTGGGCCTTTGATAGAATTTGCGCATAGCTTTCTTTGATTCTGAAAAATCCACATAGGGGAGTTTTCGCCTCCCTATGGGGGTGGAAATTCCCCCAAAGAAGATTCGCCCTTATGTAAAATTCAGTTTATTTTGGATCGTTTAAGAGATTCTTTGATGTTCAGGAATTCACATAGGGGAGTTTTCTCCCTACCCTGAGGGAAGAAAAACCCCATTAAGTGTTTTCTTTTAACAAATCGAGTTATGATCTTTGCCAAATTTGGCACACAGTTCCTTTGATGCGCAAAAATTTACAAAGCGGGGGGGGGGGGGGGGAAGGAGTTTGGCCTCCCTTCATAAAGGGTTTTTCCTCTGACAATTCTAGTTTACAACGGATCTTTTCCAAATTTAGTACAGAAGTGCTTTGATGCTCGAAAACTCAAGTAGAGGAGTTTTCGCTTCTCTAGTAAAATGCAAAAATATCTTATACAAAAATCCAGGTAATATCAAAGCTTAGCCAAATTTAGCACACATAAATTTAACGTTTTGCAAAATTTTGGCACATTGAGAGGAGACAAGGTCCTTCGATTCCTCCCGTAAATACTACCTTGAATTATAATACTCAGATTTTTTGCACGTTTTCCTAAGTAGTTTTTTTTAAACCTTTTTTTTTTACAATATCTGTTAAATGTGTACAGTTTTTGTAAATTAGGGTTTTATATTTTCTGTTCTGCAGACTAAATAATAACACAAAATTTACAAAAGTACCGATTAATTTACAGATTTTGATGAAATGAACACTTGTATAGAGGCTTTACTGTCCTGAAATGCAACTCCCTAGAGCAGTTTATAGCAGTGCGTCTTGCAGCCACACCACAATTTCGAGGTTCGACTCTTGGGCTTATTCAAGGTGTATTACAACATAACTTCAAAAGTAATTTCCCATGAATACATGAACAGGGTTTGAAGAAAAACCGGGGTAATTTAAAAAACCTTAGTTACCCTGGATTTTTTCTGTCTAGTACCCTGGTCATTGTTGAAAATTGCGGACTTTTTTACAAGAAAAAAAAATTATTCTTGATCATTTTTTTAACATTGCTTAAACTGTACTATTTTGTTACTTTTTTTTTCATAGAGATATGAATAATTTTAAATTCTGATTTTATTTCTACTCAAATTTATTACAAAAATCGTCAAAATTGAAGAAAAAAAATGAATTTGAAAACCATGTAGCATTTTCATAAAATACATAAAATACACCGCTAGCTAACTTCTGAAAAACTTACTGAAAATATTTAGCATTTAGGTGAAATATTATCAAAATTAATTTTTCTGAAACATGACTACACCATAAATAGAAAACAGATTCATCCATACAGAAGCAAAGATGTCACATTTTGAGAAAAGCTTTCCTTTTAGTCCCAAAAGACATTTAGTAGTATTTTATTTCTTCAGTTTGTTTAAAAAAAAAACTTCTGACTAAATTTTGCGTTAAAAAGAGCCGCATGAACCATAACCATGAATCATATCAAGTACTTTATATATCCTTCCACACGAGAAGTTGGAAATAAAAATTTGAACTGTATTAAAAAATATTATTTTTCAGGTATGATTACAGTTTATGGAATCTGGAATAGTCATCACACAGGTTGGTTAATTTTATGATATTATTGTAATCTACCTTTACACTTTGCAATCTTGCACTAAAAATCTATTAAAAAAAAAAAAAAGAAATTTCCTGATGTAGTTAATCAAATCATTTTTTTTTTTCAACAATACAAAAAAAAAAAAGGAAATAAAATAAAATTTTCAAAAATGATTGAAATAAATGAAGTAAATTGCTTAGTTTGGCTTCCCAGCAAAGATATATTTTTTAATTAATCGTGAAATCCATATGCAGTTTTAATTCCTAAAACTTAAGAAGTTGTTCAGAAAGGCAGATGCCAATTTTCATACTTGGTATTATTTATTTTAGATCTAATATGTAGTATGTTTCTGAAGTAAATGTTTCAATATGCGGTAAATTTTGAAAAAAAAAATCCACTTTATCGAAATAGTTTATTTTTTTCAAGTGGCCCGTGTTAACAAACCCACGAGTTTTTTTTTTTTTTTTTTTTTTTCGTGCTGTGCCCGCTTTGACGAATCCTGTACGTTAATAAATTAAAATAATTCAATAAATAAAATACATATTTTAAGGGGAGTTAGTACCCCCTATACCGTCAATGTTAATTTCCACATGTTCATGTACCTTTTTCTGAAAATCTATTAAAGATACAATTATGAATTTTTTCTGTACCTTAAGTAGACTTTTTTCTCGATACTGAAGTAAAATTTTACAGAAAGAAAGCTTTTTTAAAATATTCTAATTAGATGTATGGAATTGGTGGCAAAAATTTCAAAGCCTAACACAATCTAGGTTCTGAGAAAAGGAACATTAAGTTTCAAAAATACCATTTCTCGATATAACAATTTAAAGAAGAAAATCATACCTTATCAAAATATATTTACATTTTTTAAAGCTTATTTTAACTTACTTCTCATATGAGCACAATCAAAAAGTTTGCATCATTAAAAAGGTATTTAAATGGAGTATCAAAAAAAAAAAAAAAAAAAGAAATTTATATTTAAGGTATTGACTCCCCTAAAAGTTCTTACAATTTTCAAATGATGCACTATAATGGCTAAGATGTGTCTACTACATATATGGAGGCATAAATTTTAAAAATGAAATGCAGCGACATTAGTAAAACTATCACAAATGTAAAAATTTGCTAGGGATTTTTTTTTTTTTTGAAGTGCCTGCTTCTTTTTAGTTGGTGTGTGATGAATAATATTTGGATGATAAAAAAAATTACTTTAGTTGAATCATTTTATGATTCTACTAGAAAAGGGTCTCAAATTTTCAATGGACTTCCCTATTAAAGCATTAACTTTTTGATTGATTAAAGAATTTTATGTTTAAAACCCTGAATTTCCTCTACTCTCCTTTTCTCTCTCTCTAAAATGCAAGATGTATCTTAGCCCTCAGAAAAATTCATGTGAATTATATTCTTCTATTCCTTAGTTAATTACAAAAGAATCACGTAAGTCACACAGAAAATCAATGAAGAATACATGCAAGTTAATAAAAAATTTAATCACAAAATACCCTTCATTTTACATGATAAACTCTTACACATATTTTGATTTTAGGAACAACCAAAAAGGAATTAAAAAGAAAGGCGTTGATCGTTTAGTCCCATTAATGACCTTGGCTGCCTGAAATTAAAATACAAATAAAAAGACAAAAATTGCAGCTTATAATAAGATTAAGTGCGTAAAAAATTTGAAGTACACTCAGAAATCACCTGACGTAAACATTCTTATTTTTTGAATGATACAAATTAAACTAAATAAGTTGGAAAAAAATGTAACCCGAAGTGTTCAAATCCAATAGTACAATACAACCGTTGATCATACCTTGGGAGCCCAGTATGTTTATCATTTTTTAGAAATAGTCATAGAGAGGCAATACATTATTTAACAAAAGAGACAATTTGACATTGATTTTCTTTGATGAAAAAAATTACATAATAATGTATGTGAAAGAAAAAACATAAAGGATGATTCTAATTTTAATCATGGAAAAACCATGCTGCTTTTAAAGGAATTTCAAAATCCAACTCGAATATCCATGTTTGTGACTTGTGTGCTATATATCGGTCAAGACCCTTAATTTGTCCAAATGGGGAAAAAAATCACTAAGAAAGTTCTATGCGTTTCCTATGATAGTACTTTTTTCCCACCATTTCATACTGCAAAAAACATATTTTCATTATTTTAAAAATAGATACTCTTTATTTCTGCATTTATGCATCATTTTCGCGTGTTTATTTGTTGTTTGATTTGGAACCTAAGTTGGTTAGTATTTTTAGTCTGATTGGGTAAAAATTTTAGGTGTCATAACTTGATTCTACTTCTACACAGTAAAACTAGTTTGCACACATATAAAACATGGCTTGCTGCTTTCAGGAGAAGATGCTAGTTGCATTACTTAAATTATCTATTTTGTGCACATCTCAGAGTAAATAATGAAGAAAGGTAAGAATCAATGTACCACACATATATTCAGAGATATTACTAGAATTATTTTCAAGATATGAAAATATTCATTGATATTTTTCCAAAATCGCGTTTATTAAGACTTATAACAAAGGATGAAATGGAAGTTGTCGGACAAAGAAGAGATGTGCACTAATTTGTTTTTTTTCATTGTAAAAAAAACCCCGAAATGTTCCTAGAAAATAACGGACAGCTAAAGTATCTTATTCCTGCTGGTAACATATCCTGCGGAAAACAGAAAAGTTTTTGTCCCTATCAGAATCTTCCCAAAATTAAGCTGGTATATTTTGGAGGAATTAAAAACCTTTCCACCTTTCCAATACAGACAAACAAAGCCTCTTCACTAAAAATGTTCATGATTGGATGAAGTAATTTTCTCTTTCTGATACTATTCACTATTTTGAGGTTGTAGAAGACCCATTATGTATAGAAAAGCACATGCTGTATCTTTTATATTGAGCATACGTGGGGTTTAATGGGAAAATGTCATTTAATTATTTGGTGTGACATATAGTTGTTTTGATTATTTTGTATGCATCTTACTTTCATGTTTTCAAGAAACAAAATTATATGCGAGGATCACATGTCTAATTTTAGTTGTTTTTTTCCCCAAATTCATGCTATAAAGTATGTAATTTAACACACTTGTCTTCCAATAATTTTATAATTACGTAACGAATTATAACAAGTGTATTAATGAGTGCTTAGATGCTTTTACCTGTTATTTATTTTTCAATACATGTACTTCCTTCAACTATTTTATTTTGTTTATAATTCGAAAGATGCAAAGATTTGTCATTGATTTTAATGTCTAGGAGTTGTAGACAGTATAATTCAAAACGTATTAATAAGCTTATTTCATTTGTTACTGTATTAATTTCATTGTGTTCTATTTCGTATTGGGTGACTTCATGTTAAATCAGGTGGGCACTGAACCTGACCATTTCATACTAACATAAAACTTTCAGTAATATTGCTCTTTTATATTATAAAGATACATATGGTTTTAAAAAAATCTTTCCTAAATCATCCTACATAATTAAAATCTGAGCGTCTGTACCTATCAATCTATTATTAATCTATATACATATGTCCGAGTAACTTCTCCCGAACGCCAGTAAACTGACCATCAAACCAGGTACAATTGGATTCGTAATTTTCCCGTCTTATGTTTGGCTGTTTAACATAATCCTCCGATGATAATTAGCAGAGATGTCAATTGAAAACTATTTATTACTAGAATGTCATCCGTCATGGTATGACAGGTGAAAATTTGCTTCTACATTTGAACGCAGCCATTGCCTCTTTGGTGATATTTTGGTACTTTTAAATTTTAACCCTAACTCCAGTGGATCAACCCTAAACTCTAGTGAAAATTTGTTTCGATATACATTTAAACGCAGCGAATGCCTGTTTGGTGATATTTTGGTAGTTTAAGTTAAATTTGGCAGTTTAACCCTAACTCCAGTGGATTAAACATTAACTCAAGTAGATAGTGGTCATTGTTGACCATTTTTACGTTTCTTTATTCTCCTAAAATGAGTCTTAGTACCAGTAAAACAGTTAAGTCATCGGATCGAGTTCAGCCTTGTCACGATTAAGCACTTCCCTGCATGTTAAACATTACCAAAACATTCTCAGAGTTTCATTGTTGAAACACGCGGGTTACTTGATCACCGACTATTATTTATATGAGGATAATACATAGGATAATACTTAGATTTCTCGACATGAAATCTCTATTTTTCGATGACTTTCATCCATTCAAGTTATCAGTGCTTCATCTCAACTTTCCTTAACAATGCTTTTATTGAAATTTATAGCGTGAAGAAAACCAAGGAAGATCTGTTGCCATTTTATTTCTTGAACATAAACAAATAAAATTCTGGGTTTTGCTTTGAGGCTTTTCCTGCAATCGGTAGACTTAAAACGTTTCCATTTCGGTTATTTTTCCGGAATTTGTCGCAAAATTTTACTGTGTGTTTTTTTTTTGAGCAATCACGATTTCTTATTGTTCTCATTTGACTGTTTTTGATGTTCCGTGCCTTTTTCAGCTTGGACCAGAAGCCTCTGCAGCATCACCCGCCCACCCTCCTCTGCAGGCGGCGCGACGCGGCTGCTCCGGTCCTGAGCTATCCGCTTCTCCTGGTCGAAGGCGTCCATGTCCTACACACACACGTACACTCACACACACACGCCTACGTGCATACACACAGGTCTACGCACACACACACAAGCCTACACACTTACACACACAACTATGCACACGTAACCGCCCAGGAGGAGAGGCAGGCTTGGGGGGGGGGACGGAGCTGTTTCTAGAAACAATAACTCCAATGAGGAGGGTCCTGTCTCAGTTCGTGATTGCGAAAAACATAATTTGAATTCAAAATTTCAGAATTCAAATTAATTTTTTTTTTTTGTTTTGTTCAAGCGTGATTGTTGAACACGCGTCACTTGACACAACTTTCATTTTCGAGGTAGACCGTGCAAAGCCGGGAGAGCAGCTAATGCGTAATGAAGTTTTGAGGTTTGTTAATGTACCTTCCTTCGGTGCTTTTGAAATCATATCTCAAAGCTATGGGAGCATCAGGATTGTGTAATAGCTGACAATTACATGCACTTTGATTTGTGTGTGGTGGTCAGTAACTTAAATACTCTTCAAAAAAATTTTTTTCACATAATTTAATATTTAGAAAAAATAAATTCTCAATTTTACGATATTGTCTTCCTGAGATTTTGAAAAAAAAAAGGATTTTCACTGGAACTATTGAGAGATTAGCACCAGGGGTGATGGTGGATTCAAGCAAAATTTTCTGGAAACTGAAATTTTTGGAAGTTGCCCCCACCTTTACCCTCCCCCCCCCCCCCCGTGAAAAAAACTTGTCAAATATGCATAGAAAAATAATTTGAAGTCATTTGAAAAGTACCACTTTAAAAGATTTTTTTTTAAATATTTTTTTAGTTTTAGAATCTGTCGGCGGAAATTTTTCGGAAATTAGAGATCACAAACAACCCTGATTAGCACTCATTTTTTGAGATAAAAGACAATATCTCAAAAAATTTTGAAATTTTGTGAGAAGCATTTTTTGAAAAGGTTTTCAACTTACATATCGAATCAAAGAGCACGTAGTTGTCTTTCAAAAGGAGCTATTTTACAAGACTGAAGTTCCCAGAGAATTGAAGTTAAGCATGAAAGCACTGCCGACCAGCAAAACAAATACTTTTTAACGAATTTCAAAATCATAAGTTATGGATGATTGAATTCTTTTTTAAAATTATTTATAAATTTAAGATGTGAAAGAGTAAGATTTTTGAAAATTTCATGAAAATATGAAAAGGTCAGGTTGGGGATTTTTTTGCCCCTTTATTCGACATAAATTCGATCCCATTTAAAAATTGCACACAAAACATACTCAACTCATAATTAAATACAATTTAATTCCACTTATAAGATGCCGATTGATTCAAGAGCAAGGCTGTTTTTTTCCCGTCAAAAAGATGTTACAAATTTAAAACCCGAATCTAAAACTCTAAATAAAGACTTAAAATAAAAAAAAATAAAAAAAAAATCTGAGTTCAAACACTTTATTACACGGCGAATATTTGCGAATATTTTTCTAATGCAGACAAAAATAGCAGATTAATTTTAACTCTTAAAGCCAACGCTTCTGTTCAATATTATTTTTCTTTCCCCATCAGTTTCCAATTCATTAGTTGATTTTTGCCAGTCTTTTTTGTTTGTTAAGTCTGTGAAGAAATAATAAACGCAGAAAACTTTCAAGCACCAGGTGATGACAATCAACAGCTGGTAGCCGCTCGCCATTTTGTTTTGTTGCGATAAAATAAACAAGAAATACGCATTCTGCATGGAATAACTACAACAACCCCTTTTACGGAAATAAAGGTAGCAATCATTTCGGATTCAGATCAGAAATGAAAATTTCACAAAGAAATGTTAGCAAAAAATGTATCCGCGAAATAGTCATTGATATTAAGTTATACAAATGGAATAATTAAGTTTTGCAGAATGTTCGAAGCTAAGGAAAAAAAAAACCCAATAAACTCAAAATTTAAATGAAATTCGACTTATAGACAAAATTTACATGTGAAAGATTTAAAAATAAATATAATTAAATTAATCACTTACTTTGAATAAAAGAATATCCTTTGCTCCGATTGTTTTTGAGCAGTTGCTCCGAAAGCTGTTGAAGTTGGCAAGCAAAGAAAGTTTCTGGAACTATTCCAAGGTATACCCATGCATCCGAGCGCCCTCTATATCTGTATACAGATATAGAGGGCGCTCGGATGCAGTGATATCGGAACGTCAAATATTACGTTATTTTAGCACGGGAATAACACCGTGGCATTAGAACGTTTTTTGAACGTCTAATATGACATCACCTCAGAACTAAACTGGCACCGTGATAATATCACTGTTGCTGTACGTCTAATTTTACATGCAAGTAACACTTAACACCGTCATTCGACCAATAACACGATTTCTGTACCAGATTTGAACGTTCTGGTGCTACTGGGGTTTGTACTGATGAACGTGGTATTCTAAAGACCTGAAACAGTTGTGTGTATAATGTTTGTTAGTTTGTGTCACTATTGTAATAAATAAATGTTAATATTAATTTAAATACAATAAATATATTATTAAAAAGATTTCACAGAACAATTAATAGATATAATATAGTTGGTAACAGTAATAGAAGCTTTTTAAAGACCGTTGATCAGATTTATAAATATAATGTTGATTGTTTATGCGTAATTCAGTAATAGTAAATGGTTTTAACTTGGAAATAGCAACAATCCGCGAAATGGTTCATATTTACCTCACTAGAAATCGTGAAAATAATTTACCTATTAAGTCAAAAACAAATCTGTTATTTAATGGCATTAATTCTTATGGAACGAAATAATGGAACTCCCTGCCAAACTGTTTAAAAAGCATAAACAGTAGACATGTGTTCATGAAAAGGTTAAAAATGTGTATACTGCGCTCTACTACAAATGATTTAGGAAAAAATAGCCTATTTTTTTAAGTATATCTCGATTGTTTTATGAATTTTGACATGCTTTTTTCATTATTCATATTATGTTTATGCATTCCTCGGATGATTATTTATTTACTACAATCTTACATTATAAACTGACCCTAAATCTTGTTCCTTTCTGAGTAGTGGCAGGTAGTCAGGCTATTGTTACAGCCTTTGCTCCCATCTACTCAATCAGGGAGTTTCGAATATACGGGGCAAAAAATACTGATGTGTTTGTGATTTATTTTCTTTTATTTCATTTGTGAAATGAATTTTTGTGAAAATACCCTTGATTGAAATAAACTGAATTGAAGTTTCGGATGTTGATAAAAAAACATGTCACAAATTTTAGAAAAATGCTACATAAAAAAACATTATCTGACAAAAGCAGAACTGACAAGTTCATGAAACAAAATACCAGTGCAGTTGCTCTACATTAGACGACTTGCACTTAAATGATAAGTGCTAAAATAACACGGTTCAAGAAGAGGAACGTTGAATATTTATCAAATTTTCAAACAGAAACTGGAGAGCACGCATTTACATTCGTAATGAAAAGATAAATTTTCGGTAGACATAATACAATGCCCTAGCTTGCAAGCTTACAATTAGCAAAGAAAGAGGTCGATAAAAGCGGTCGTAACGACTTCAATATTTACGAATTAGTCTTTGCTAGTTCTATTATAAATGAACTTGAAATTAAGGAATACGCGTTTCAAGTACTTCAGGAGAAATGACTTTTTGTGATGGCAATACGATATCATCATCATGGCTGGTATGAAAATAAGTGGAATGTTTTTTTTTTTTTTTTTTTTTTTTTTTTTTTTTTTTTTTTAAGGCCGATCATTTTTTTATTCAATTACATGTACCTTAATATCGCTCGAAAAATCTTTAATTGAAGGGCTCGGGGCAAGAACGTAATAAGCCACACTTTTGAAAAAAGGAGTTTTTTTGTTCTAATGCTGCTTTGATAATTGAAATAAACGTGACAGTGGATTATGTCATTTGGAAAAAATCATATCTGGTTTTGGTATTTCAGAATATTGAATGTATAATACTTATAAAAAGTATTCATAGAATTTTTCAAAAGTTGGAAATTGGCCAACTGAAAACTTCACATCATGTGGCATATCACATTCTTGCTCCGAACCCTTCAGTTAAACTTATACTGAACGAAATTTATGTAATCCAAATTCAATTTGAAATAATATTTTCTCCCATAACCACGGTTAATTAAGGAACAACGCAGACCACACTATCTCAAGAAGACAAAGCATAATGTTTTTAAATCTTCATAACAATAAGTTAGGAAAAAAATGAGAATTCTTGCATTCAAATTGAATACATGTTTCCAGTAGACGTAATGTTACGGCATATTGTTTTTAAATCTTCATAACAATACGTTAGGAAACAATGAGAATTCTTGCATGCATATTGAACACATGTTTCCAGTAGACGTAACGTTACAGCATATTGTTTTTAAATCTTCATAACAATAAGTTAGGAAAGAATGAAAATTCTTGCATTCAACTTGAATACACGTTTCCAGTAGACGCAACGTTACGGCTTTGCTTGCATATGAAGAAACCACAAGAAAGAGATCGATAAAACCGTGGAAAAGACTTCAATATTTAAGAGTTCCTCTTCCCCAGTTTCATTATTAATGATAATATAAGGGCTTCGTGAATCTGACTTTCGAGTTCCGTTGATGAAAATAATCCTTTTGTCATGGTAATCAGTTCTCATTTCCTTGAGTGTCATCTATTTTAAATGACTCCTTGTCAGAAGGTCAAATATTAACTGCAGACATTGAGAGTGTAAATTAATATATGTGTATACAAGATTGTTTTTCATACATACTGCATAAAATATTGTATGATATATTTTTTGAAAGTTGTTTGTATAATTCATGCAAAATAATTGCCAGATAGGTAAAATGCTGCAAACTGATAAAAAGGAAAAACTGATCTTATCTATAAATGAGGTACTTAAAAGGCCTATGTACATAAACGATAAAAAACTGATAAGTTCAAAATTATTTTTTCTGTTAACTACGTATTTTTACGTAATATGTGAAAATAATTTGTGAAGTTGTATACAAATTACACAGAAAGGAAAGATAAAGATAAAACAAAAGTACAAAACACAATGTTTTCCTCTTTTTTTCGGATTGAAGCTTTCTATAGTAGGCTAACTATAGCAACTACTGATTAATGTTTCCTGTGTTCCGAGAAAAATTTTAATGTCATTTTAATAAATGGCATCAAAATGTTGACCTTCAAAATAGTTTTTAAAAAAATACTTAAATTATAAAAACCAGTAGCCTTTAAAAATATGTAACTTTTCATTGCGATGGTATGTCAGAGCATACAGTTTCATTAATGCAAATTGTTTATATTGAGACTTAGGATGAAAATTATTCATTTATTTGCGTTTAAGCAGTCAAAAAAAACTGAACGAATATCTTTGAACTAAAATTTTATTTTATTTTTTATAAAAAAAATAAGTTGTGAGTGTTACACTTCGAAGGATAACAAATAATTTTAAAAGACTTGATAAAATTCAGTTTGGAAACTTTTACCATTTATACGATAAATATAATTTTAATGAACGATGACATTTTATGAAGATTTAAACTGAAACGGTTATTAAAATTGCTTTAATAAATGCTAAAGAAAGAACAATCTTCTTTAAAAACACACTAAGACGTGTTCTATAAAAACTTGCTAAACTATACTTGATTAATGCTGAAGAAATAGAAAATAATAACACTCATAATTCAACTCATAAAGAAATACCAAAGGGGGAAAAAGAAAGGTGATCAGCAAACTGTGCCAACTCTCATTTGAAAAATAGCTGGTAAATAAAAGAGTTTCTAAAAATTAGCATTTGGTGTGCTTCGTGGTTAACTACAGAGTAAAATGGTCATCTTTAAATACCCTTGTCTTCTCTAAGTGCATAACAATCAAGTTTGTCATTACCATTTATGTATTTATGTTACTTATTGAAATAATTTAACAATTATATATACTATATACGAACAAATAATGGTCATAAATAAATTTCCACGGATTCAATACCAATACTAATGTCCATTGTTTTCCTCACAGATGCTTACACTTTTTACAGTACATTTTCCGATTTGTACATCGGTTAGCTTTCAATACATAGAAAGCCACTGTTATATGAATTATTGTAAATAATTCTGATACAAATGTGTGTATATACTTGGTATTTTATGTATATATATTTGGTACTAATGTATATATATATGCTTCGCAAAATGAAATTAAAAATACCTTCATTCTTTTAAAACGGAGTAAAACTAATCCATGAAAAGTTTTCTATGGAATTTCGCTTTAAAATCTTATCCTCCGGGATGAAAATTAGAAGCTTATGAAAAGTCACTAATAAATTACTAATATAGAGGTAGCTGATTTATTACAACAAATTTATTGATTACATACTTTGTGTAATATTTCTGTCAAAAATAAAATCTATTTTCGAAGCAAATCTGATACTACTCATTTTATTCATTTTTTTTTTCGATAGGAGTTCGAAGACGTTGTTGAAGAGAATGAATGAAAAAATATATATATACGGGCAGGTTGTTCGGATAAAAGAATGTCTATACAGCTCTGTAGTACTACTAAACATTTTTGGGGAGTTGGACGAATACATTGGGATTTTCTTTTTCGTCTGCTTTTCCAAAACTTTGCATTATTTTAATTCATCTGCCACGCATTATTTTATGTATCATTTATTTTTCAATCATGTATTTATCAATCATACGCATTATTTTATGTCAAAAAAGCACTCGATAAAAAAGTGAAATAATGACAGCAAAAAGTTTGAGATTGAGTCAATTTTATAACCGGCAACAACAAGTTTTTATTGTTCCAATCAACCAGAAAAAGCTCGTCTGCGGAAAAGTGGAAGCAAGGGAAGGCCAGTGCTTCGTTCAGAAATCGATGGCTCACCCCTATAATTTGAATTACGTTACACCCCAGTGGCTTTTTCCCATCAAGAGAAAATATTATTTGTTGTCTTGTTTCATTAAAGTCAGTATTAGAAATTCCGAGTCAGTATTGAATTGAGACTTTTTTCCTTGGAGCAATTTTTTACTTCAATCAAAAGTTATGTAATTGCATTGAACTATTTCTTATAATTGTTCTGGTTTACTGTTAGTTTGACTAGATCGTATTTCTTTTTTTAAAAAACGGCATCTAGACAACTGAAAAGCAATCTTTATTGCTGTACTCTTAAAATATGCTGCGCAATTGTTTTCAAAAAACTTTTGCCGGTCTGTACTTCATTTTTTTCTGAAATGGAGCGTTATTTCTGAGTGCTAATCTTGTTTTTAAAAAGATAATTTTAACGTTTAACTCCTTATAATTTTTAGTTATTTTAAAATAAAAAAGAAGTTAAATATTTCTACTTCATTAGCTCTATTTTTGAGGAAAGCCAATTAAGTTTCTTATTTTCAACATAAATAGTCTTATTTTTTTTGGGTCTCAGCGTGCCTCCTCATTATTTCGTCTGAAAACCATGGAGGAAAATATTACATTGCTTTCAACCCATACTTTGAACCACTTGAAATTTTTAATAAAATTATTAGAGGAAGTGGTGCAAATGTAGAACCGTGTTGGTAACGTGAAAACAAACCCTGTACGGTTTGTGAGGCGTTGCACTTTTGCGGTGAACGCCTCAACTTGTTACTGTGTTAGATTAGTAAGCATGTAGGAGCGTTGGTAGTCAACTCGTGGTTTATTATCAGTGACGTTGTCGTTTTAAGTTTTTCTTGATTTTTCAAACTTTTGAGTTAAGTCTTTAAAGTAAGTTTAATTACATAGTCCATTAAGCTATTTCTTAGTACTTAGGCAGTTATTGGTTAAGCAACAAAATACTCTACAATCTGGTACAATTAAGTGGATTCCTAGCTTGAAAATATAGCGTAGTTTTTATATTTATAGTTCAATATGGCTATGCTGGTAATGTGGAAGCCATTTGCATTTTTTGCGGAGAGGCTTTTTCGAATGGTGCCATACTTAGTGCCCTGGATGTGTAACTCCTTATATATTATTTCTGTAGCCTGTTTTTGGTTTCTACGCGAGATTTTCCTCAATTCTTGATAGATTTCTTTGATTTACACCTTATTTTGAAGCTTATCGTGCAGGCTACTGACGAAAAATAGACCCACGGTCTAAAAATTGTTTTTTCGGGCAAAAAAACCTGTTTTAAAGAACCAGAATGAGGTTTTCGGTTAAATTTATAACTTTAACGTGCACTGTTACTGACAGAGCTGAATAGCTTAATCGGCAGAGCGTTCGACTGGTAACCAGGAGAATGCGTGTTCGGCCCCACGTCCGGACAAGCTGCATCAAAAAATTAGAAAAATATCGCGCATTATATGAGCAATGAATAACAAACATGAGAGAATACATTAGGTAGAAGCGCTCCTAGCTGTAATGAAAACTTGATGCAACACGGAGCTAAATTGATACTCAATTGTAAGGATTTTTTTGTTAAAGCCTTGGCTCCGGGAAGAAAATTAAAGTATAATGTAAGCGAAAATATAATAGTATCAGGTTTTAGATTTCAGACTACATTGGAATTGTTTTTTGTTCAGTAAAATATAATAAATCGTATGTTGAAATATAGATTCTTCTAATGAGTTTTTGACTCTTTGTACAAATAAAAAAAAAATACTACCTCAATTTAAAGGGTAATATATATATTTTTCCTCTTTTTGAAAAAAAACAAATAGCGTATCACATTTTTACTACATTTGAAAAGTTACGCTAAAAAAGAACTTAGTTCAAATTATTTTGTATTTTAACCGTGCTGTTAAATGATGAACACGTGCTGCCATCTAAGTCATAACGGTTCAAACAGCCTGCGATAACAAATTGTAAAAAAATTTAAAAATAAAAACACTTCTCGGCAAGAAAAAAATTTAAAACTACCTGTGGATTTTTTTTTCGGTAGAGCGTTCGGCTATAAACTGTCTGAACTTCGGGCCAGTTCGGGCTGTCCGACATAATAGCAAATTTACAGTAATATTACGCATTACATGTACTCAAAACATACAACAGATAACACATGTAATAAAATAAATGCAGTGGGAATGCTATTTGGTGTTTTCGACTCCTTTATGCAGGCTGCAGTTATTACTCAGATAAGTTGACTGCTAATCGAAGGGTGTTCTTCCCCTTTTTTTAAAGCTTTGACTCCGTCCAGACCACTGAGCATAATGTTAACATAGAAAAAAGTATTAGATATACCTCAAGGGAATCCTTTTTGTGCAGAAAAATATTTTCATTGTATGCTGAAATGTATTCAGTAAATTACCGCCCATTAGCCAAGGCTAAAGCTGAAATGTGTAGTTCATGCTGAAATGTAGATTTTTCTAATTGCAGTGCTCGAACTTTTGTACAAATGAAAAAATATTACACCAAATTAAAACTACGAGTTTCAACCAGTAAATCTTTAATTAATTATTCGAATACGTTATAAAACATTAAAATTATTATCAACTTCATTAGTAAGAAATCATTTTCTACTCCTCTGCTTTCGGCTGAAAAAAAAAAAAAACATTTTGTGTACGTTCGAAAAATTACCCTTAAGAAACGGACTCAGTTCAACTGGTTTTGGTTTTGAATTTTAAGTGTTCGATTAAAAGAAAAAATTATGCGGGCTTTTAAGCCGTACAGGTTAAAGAAGCCTGCTATGGAAATTGTTGAATATTCAAAAATAAAAACACTTATTTTTTCAACCGAATTTATTACTTCTCTAGAATGTTTGTTTCAATCGCTACGTGAGATCTTCCTCATTCTTTAATCAAATTCCATGTTTTACGTATAATTTTAAATCGTATCATGCTGGCTAATGACAAAACATAGACGCCTGATCTTATTATATTTTTTTCGGCGAAAAACGTTTTTACTGTGTTTTATTACGCATTCCTTTAATGAATAGCATTCGAAAAAGAAGGCACAATTGCTAGGTTTGTTGGAGCGTCGTACTGTTAACCAGAATGGCGCCAGTTCGAATCCGTGCTACTAAATATCTTTTTAATCTTTCTTTTTCTTGTGTCAGATGCTCACATGGGCAGGACTGTATTTGCCACAACCTGTTTTGTCACATGCAAAATTACTGCTTTTTCACGAGTCACTCAGCCACACTTTTAATGATATTTATGTTTGCATTGAAATTACGTACAACCAAAAGGGGAGCGATGATCAAGTTATCCAACGTTGTATTTAACGAGGTTTTGTTACTGATGTCTTCAAATTACATACCTTCTCTTGTGCGCTTACTTTTTCCCGTTTACTTTTTTCGGTTTTTCTTCGTAATATTCTTTCTTTGAAATTTTTAAAGAGCGAAATGCCTTATGAAACGATTCGAAGTACAGTGCGGAGTTCCGCACGGGTCGACTAGTGATCATTATATGTGTGACTTTTGCAAGTGAACATTTTATTTTATTTATTAATTTTTTTATTTTATTTTTTTATTAAAAAAGTTTAATTCTTAAGCCTTTGTTTTGCTATGTATAATAAATACACATTTAAGTATGAATTTTTTTAGTTAGTATTTTTATCCAGAAAACAAATGCTTCCACATTACTAGCACATTTTGAAAATCGGAATTTTTTTGAAGTGTTTTCCAGAATTTAGACAAATTTCATTGATAAAAAATTAAATACACCAAAAATTAAAACAGGGTTTCCACATTAGCACCACTTCCTCTACTTATTTTAGTGCTTAAAATGTTTTACTAAAAAATCCATGCTTAACATGAAACTCCAAATTTTCATGCTTAATTTTTTGCTCTAAGTCTTCTTTAGTGTCTTTCAAATAATTAACTCGAGAATCTCCCCCCCCCCCCCATAGTGACTTAAATATTCTTTCAAAGAGTCAGCATGATTAAACTATGCCTTACGTCTTCATATCACAAAAAATGGAATAACAAAGAATATCATTTTAAATTACCTAAATTACAAATTTATGCGGACATTTTGTTTCTAAACAAATCTGTCTTTTACTCTTGATTAAAATAGTTTACTCTTTAAAGATTACTGACTTGGAATACTGCAGTTTCAACTTCTGCTATGCAATTATTTAAAAAAAAAAATCTGTAAATGGAACTAAGTGTCACTGCGTAACAAAAAATGTCTCACGCAATCTGTATTCATTAATATTTCATCTCTTTTTTTTCCTGATTCATTCAAGATTCTTTACTTTTAAGTAATAGCATTTTCATAAAATTTTCCGAAAAAAAATATTCTCTACACGTAACCATCATTCATGTTTTGTAGTTTGCGGAAAATGTAAAAGCGTTCACCTCTACAAGTTTTCTGTATATTTATAAATTCATTAAAGTACACACATTTAGTTCATCAGTTCTGACTATAAAACTAGTACGCACGCATTGAAACATACATTAAAGCTAAACTAGAAAAGAAAAG
The DNA here is from genome assembly GCF_026930045.1 of Uloborus diversus. Classification (NCBI taxonomy): domain Eukaryota; kingdom Metazoa; phylum Arthropoda; class Arachnida; order Araneae; family Uloboridae; genus Uloborus; species Uloborus diversus. Next base: position 200,083,959 of record NC_072733.1, on the reverse strand, counting down.
AAATTTGCGTTGCTACGTTCGTAAGATAAAAAGTATAAATTTAAAATTGAAAAAGTATTTTTCCTTTTTCTGGAACAGCGAGAGCCGTAGAAGACATAATATGAACAATGCTAACAGAAATCGCTGATTCATATCTTGTCTAAATTATTATTGTAAGACATTGTTTGATTGCAGTTAAGAAACTTAAAAAAAATACTTTTAACCCCTCGAAACATCTCGCTTATCGGGAAACAACAAAAAAGGGCGATATATCCGAAAACGCAATATTACCGAGGTCATAAAAAGTATGACTTTAATAAAAGTAAAAATGAATGACAAGTTAATCTCTAAAAATATTAGTATAGTATCGTATAAGAACGATTTTCTTAATAAAAACAAAATAAAAAATTTGTCTATCTCTTAAAGGGAAAAAAATCAAATACTTTTAATGTTTTATGGTGGAATACGAATCAAATATTGCTACTTAATTTGTAACAAATTAAGTTTATATAAAATATGCCAGTTTTGTTCATTTATTACAAAAAGAAGAAAATGCTTTTTCTGAGATGTATAACTTTTTTTACTTGCTTTTACGAAGTAAAGGAAGTATTGTATTCGCGAAAAAAATTTCACCCAAAAATCGGCCTTAATGTCCATTTTGCTTGCCCCCGAATGAATACTGAGTTCGTTTTTTTTCAACCCGACCAATTTTTGATATATACTTAAGAACATATAGACACCCGAAATATTCATTTTGACGATCCCCAAATTAATTACTACGAGTTTTCTCGTGACGTCCGTATGTATTTGCGTATGTATCTAGCATAAATTACAACGCAAAAAGCATTCACTTTCTGCTTTTGAAGCCGTAGCATGCCGATTTCAATCACCCAGTTTGTTTTTACCAGAACTTTTTTTTTTTGTCGCGCTAATAAGCATTTCTAAAACCTCAGGACAAACTATAATAACTGAAAAAAACATCATCATTACGAACTTGGCTGTGTACCATATTTTGAAATAATATTCAATTTCAATTAATGAAAATTTAGCAGTCAGTATTCACACTTCCGTTTTGAGTAGCATAATACACAACAAATTAAGACCTCGTAGATTTTAGCTAAAGTCATAGTACACCAATTCCTATCACCGTAATTTCACATCACAAATAATGAACCTTTTACAAAAATTATATTGAAATCTTTACTGGAATCTTTACCGTATGATAACTTGCAACTGTGATCTTTGGACTATGAATGGTTCATTTAATTATTTTTACTGTAACTAAGCAAACCTAGATTGACATAACAAATAAAAACTCCGACGAAACTAAGTGAAATTTACGAATGTACTGCTCCAATATACATGAAGAGATAGTTGATTTAAAATCAAAATACGTAATTCCAGTTTACAAAAATATTAAAATAAATCACTTATCGTAAAAATTGCTCACCAGGGAAATAAGTAAAAATGAAAAAAAAAAAAAGAGAAAATAATAGAATTCGAAAGATTATTTTTAGACATTTTTTGACACATAAGTTGTGTGCCCTCGTCTACTCGTTTTCAAGATACATGGTCTTAAAGTCTGTCGAAATCTTAATGAAAGTAGTCAAATTTAAAGTATTTACAATAAATGGAAAACACCGCGTGATTTCATCGTCTGCATCATTCCCATTTGTTTTACCATTTTATCCGAATAAGAATACATTTCAGAATTTTACTGTATTTTAAGTGTGCTTTACTTAACACATTTAAGTGTTAATTCTTATTAATGAAATATGATGTAAGTGTTTCTTAATAATCAAGGAGAATAGATATGAATAAGTACAAAAAGCAGGCTAATTTTAGCTCATACAATAGAAAATAAATTGGATAGTCTTTGAAGTTGAAATAAAATCGTCATTAATTATTTTATTAGTTTTTATTTTTAAACATAAGTTATAAGTTTTATTGTCTGACCACTGTTAGGAAAAATATTCAATTTTGAATTTAAAATCGAAAAAAAAATAATAAATAAAAATTTATAAAGAAAACAAGGGATAGTTAGTATCACCAATATGTACTTCAAAATTATGGATATCGGAAATTACACTATGGATAGAGGGAAATAGTTATTTTAATTCTTAAAAAATTACTAATATAGTTAACGTTCGTTATAACAATCTTCGTCGTCCGACGAAATGCGGTCACTGCAGTTAAAAGTTGATATAAGGTAAATGCGCAACATGTACATATTCTTGATTCATTTTTAAAAATACTGGAATAACTTTTACAAGTTACGCTTCAAACTACACTTATTCATTTCCAGGTTAGCATCCCACGATACTCGGACATCGTATAATATGCTTGGTACGAGTCCTTGTATTTTCAAACTCGGCCACCTCCATTTGAATCACTTATGCAATTTTGTTTTTCGCTGGAGGTTAACCGTTCCCTGTAGGATTTTAAGTTCATTAAATGTTGCTAGTGCCATAAATTCGTATGTTTTTATCTTTCTTTCTTTGATACAAGTCGTCAGAACAGTTTCGTCGTTACATAATTTTTTTAAAAAAATATGGATTAAGCACAATAATCTAAAAATTGAACCACACTGCATAAACTAACTACTGTTAAAATTGAAAATTATATTTTGAATTCAAGAGAATGATTTATAAAACTGCATAAGAGAAAATTGCAAAAATACATTTTAAATTTACCTTATTGGCCGACTCGCCATTGATTTATACAGTTGGTGCATCTAAATGTGACCGGATTATGCGAAATCCGGTTAGATGCGAGTTTACTCTACCATCAGTTATTTATTTTCTAAATGAAAAATAAAATAACATGTGTTCAGGTGTATCATCACATTCTTCCAGGCGGGAGGGATTATAAAGTCTATGCAAAAAATTGCACACACATATTATATATGTACAGCTACAAGTAAGTAACTTCAATTCATTTGTTCGTATACCCCTTCGAGCAAGACAACAAATTAATGTAATCACGCGATTTTGAGGGAATGTGATAATTTGATTTTAATGTCGCTCAATTACTGTTTCTAAATTTTATTCAGTTAGATATGTGTATGTCTTAATAAGAGTAAAGATTTTCAGCAAAATTGCTATTACTTCTAAATTTGCAGTTACATAGTCCGCTGGTCCTGCCTAGTTCAGTCGACGATATAATTCCAACCTTTCTTTTCAAATTTTACACGTTTTAAGGAACGGCAATAATTATCATTTACGAGCAAACCATTTTTGTCCAAATAGTATTTTTAAATACTTGAAAAAACCTAAAACAGTTTAAAAACTTCATCGTATTTTCAATTATGATCTACTTCCTCAGTAAATGAACACAATGATACATAATCGTAACATAAGCTGGTTCCAAAGAGAAGTGCAATAAATTGCGTCTACATTCATTATTAAAATAAGGAATGCAATCAAAAAAACAACGGAATACTGTAAGTAGAAACATGTCCACTTACCTTGTGCTGTTGAAAGCTCAGCAAACATAGGCCAAAGAGAAGCGTGTTGTTACTCAAATACAACTTCGTAATCCTGAGTACACAATTTATTAAGAAGACGATACGACATAGCATACACAGAATATAATTCTGACATATTGAGCAACTTAAACGCAGAAAAGTCTTACATAATTAACTTAGAACAGTGTGACGTATCATAAACCCAAACCAAAACACGAGTTGTAAAAACATGTCTATCTGTTGCCAGATTCACTTCACATAACTATAATCAAAACTGTTGCCAAAATGTTAAAATAGTTTCAGCAAGGTGTTCAAGTCGACACACACGGCTACCATTATACTTGAATTGATGAAAATATATTTCAAAGTCAATTTCTGTCAACAGTCATAACAACTATGTCGCATTCTTCTTGAAACGTTGCGTCCTTGCAGCTTCGAGTCAAAAAGCATTTATTAACAATCAAGTGCATTTTAGACATCTATAGAACCATTTCAGCTCGAAAACTAAACGATATCAGACCATAAGTGGAAATCATTGTCATATTCTGCATAGAGGTGCAAGTGCAGCTGCGATCGTCGCCGAATCTCGATAACATAAAGCCGCGTAAAAGTTTCATTTTAATCAAACTTATTCCTGCTCAACGCAGTTTAAAGTCATCTTGTGTGTTTGAGAGCTATTACCATATTCGAATGTTCATCTGAAGTTTTGCGATTTTTGAATTGACTACACCATTTTGACTCTGACGAATAATTGCTTAACTCAAAAAGACACCAACGTCTTCTCTATAGTCTCTGACATCAGGACAGAGAGTTTCTAAAAAAGTAATTACGTGAAGTTACTAAAAAAGAGCCTTACCAACACTCTCTCTTAAGGTTTAAAATTATACCAGATTGACTGTTTGCATTTTACTATCAAAACTACTTGGGGTTGACCGCGGAATGAATGTGAAAGCAAACATTCCCGCATGCGCAATAGATTTTTTTAAGACATATAAAGCCGTAGCTCCCAATGTGGGGGCGATTTTGCTCTTCAAGGGGGCAATAAACTAGTGAGGGGCGATTGGGGAATGCTGAGTATTTAAGACAAAAAAAAAGAAAAACATTTAATATCAAAGCTGAAAAAGTAGACAAAACCGATTGTTAACAGTTGAAACAAGGAATAACAAGTTTAAAAATTTAAAAAAAAAAAAAAAAAACATATAAAAAGGGGGATGTGAGCAAAAAGAAAAAACAATGGTGTTTTTTCAGCTTGTATTTAAAAAGACAGAACAAACTTTTGTGTGAAGAAAAATTATTAATTTTTTAACGAAAAATTCTAAAGTTACAATGAAACACGTATTTCCTGGTCTGTTTTTTAAAATAACATTTGTGAAAAAAAAACCTTTAAATACTTGTAATATCGATTTGATTATTGTTTTATTCGACTCAGCATAAAAAAATACTATAGAAATGATACCCATTTTTTATTAATAACGAAGTTGAAGCCGTCCGCCATGTCTAGTGGTCAGAGGAGTCTAACTGCGATGAGGTGGTCTCGGGTTCGAATCCCGGTTCGGGAATGGAGGTACTTTCTCTCTCATGTCCTTCTCCTTCCTTTGTGTGAATGTGTTTTTATGCTGTGAATGGTTGCTTACCCTCTAAGTGGGTCCTTATGGCATGTATGTACTGTGGAAATCGGACTTCACACCAAATTACGGTACAGTTGGAAAAGTGAAACAGCTTACCTCTAATTGCCAGCCTAATCTGGCACAAGACAGCAACAACATCAAAGTTGAAATTTCCTCCCTTCTCCTCTCAAAGAAAGGGGGAAGCGTACAGCAAAAAGTCTGGGACTTTTGAGATGTCGTTGAGGAAGGAAGACATAACAAAGCTTTCTTTGAAGAAACACGTTGGGTTTTAAATTTTTCTAAGTTAAATGCTAATTTTACTGGACTATGCGGTGAAACTTAGGTAACTCGACTGGTGGATAACTCGACTACCCCGGTAACTCGACATTAAATTTTCCTATGGTTAGCCCAATACCAGTTTCAATGGGCGAAAATCTCTCTAACTTGGCACACATTTGCAGAAACCCCTATAAATCGACATCCAATTGCTATTGTAGTCCAATTTTTGCTCCCAACATTCTTTCATATTGACCTTTTCTCAGAGCTTTATGCTACGGTTTCTTGGTCAGTCAATCCTATTCAAGAAAGCTCTTTTAGAGAATTCCAACCTTTATCCAAGGGAGTCAGCTACCACTCTCTGTGCTGTTAGTGAAATTTAAAAAAGCTAGGAAAGGTTATTCAAAGTTTCAATAATTGAACTTCGTACAGCGACAACCCTATGATTGGACCACTTTTGCTTGGGCAACCCTATATCATCTGCTTTGTAATGTTTTTACCTACATTCTTTTATATAACTTATGTGGAAACTCGATGAGGGTAAATTACCCATTTTTGGCACCTTTTAGAGCCTGGCAACCCAGATTAGTTCACACACAAAAAAAATATAGGTAGGTAACCTTCCTTAAGCGTTTCGTGTACAACTTTTACTCTTCATTTATGATAACAATTTTGGGAAACTCGGTGAGGGTAATCTACTTATTTTTTGGGCATTTTTTAGCGTCTAGAAACCCTGCTTAGGTAGCGGGAAAGGGTAGAAAACCCCTTACTTTAGCGTTTTTTTACAGAATTTATGACAATTTCCGGAAACTCGGTGAATGGTAAATTATCTCCCTCTTTTGGCACCTTTTAAGCACTGACAACCTTGATTAGGGACCCGATAAACGTAGGCAGCCTTATGTAAGCGATTTATTTCCATCTTTTACTCTTCATTTATGATACCAATTTTCGAAAACTCAATAAGGGTAAATTACTTATTTTCAAGCACCTTTCAAGCCCTAGCCACCCCGATTAGTTCACGTGAAAGAGGTAGAAATTTTTATTTTCGCGTTTTATTTACAAGTCTTCATCTTCTGTAGCAATTTTTGGAAATTCGATGAGGGTAGGTCAAGCCTAGCGGGATCTTAGACTAGTATAGGTGCCTCTTTGAATGAAAAGATTTTTCGTCAGAGTCAAAATGGCGCAGCCAATTCAAAAATCGCAAAGCTTCTGCTGAACGTTCGAATATGTTAACAGCTTTCAAACACAAGATGTATTTAAACTGCTCTGAGCAGGAAAAAAAATTCGGATTGTGAAATCTGTAAGTTTGATGTTAAAATGAAACTTTTACGTGGTTCTGTGTTATCGGGATTCGGCGACGATCGCAGCTGCACTTTAACCTGGATGCAGAATCTGACGAAGATTCCCACTTATGGTCTGATATAGTTAAGTTTTTCATCTGAAATGGTTCTATACATGGCTAAAATATACTTGACTGGTAATAATAAATGCATTTTGACTCGAAGCTGCGAGGACGAAACGGTTCAAGAAGAATACGACATAATACTGTCGTGTGCAGATAAACGGCAGTAACTGCAGATTTTTCGAATTTCATTTTTTTGCATTTTTGATATCTATATTGCTATAGTTTTATGGTACAAACATGTTTATTAGGTAGCCGCAGAAAAAAAGCATTTTTTTATCAGTGGTAATTAGCAGTAACTGCTTTTTTCGCAACATTGTGCGGGAAGTCGGCAGTATGTACTTACTGCTCTTTACCTGCTCACGGAAGAACGGAAAGTTTCTCCCGTGGGCAGGCAAACGGCAGTAACTGCATTTTTTTTTATTTTCATTTACTTGCATCTTTGAAATTTTTTACCCCCAACCGTGCTGCCGTGGGAAGGTAAACGGCAGTGACTGCAAAATCCCCCCCCCCCTTTTTTTTTTTTTTTTTTTTGCATTCCTAAAATCTGTACTGCTCCAGTTTTATGGTGCAAACATGTTTATTTGCTTGCCGCTAAATAAAAGCATTTTTTTTTATCAGTGGTGATTAGCAGTAACTGATATTATCGCTACATTATGCAAGTAATCAGTAGCATGTATTTACTGATCTATACCTGCATATAACCATTGCCCGAAGAATGGAACATAAATGATTCGCTGCCAAAATTTGCACCAAGACGCAAAAACCGTTTTCACGATTTTTTCAAAACTCAACTAAGCGCAAGCGGTAGCGCCCCGATTGGAGGTCATTGTGTGGCCTCTCAAAAATTTCCTTTATTCGTCAAATTTAGAGACAATATTTCATTTTTTAAAACGATTCCTAGTCGCTTCTCATTAGATGTAGTATGCGTGCTTGGTCGTATTTTATCATTCGGCAAAACTGAGAATTACTGCCTCTCAAAAATTTAACTTCGGGCGTCCTTCAGCGAAAGAGAGGCTTAAAACCATTACCTAGGGAAAATAACCATACTTTATTTCAAATAAAGTCGAAGAAAACGTTTTGTAATTTCATAGGCCTCAGACATTTAAAAAAAATGTTCTTCGATTCCTCATATTCGTGTTCTAAAAACAATAAAACAAAATCAGTTTTTGCTAATATACAGTTATAAAAGATAACATACGAGCAAACACAAGCAATACTTGGCAGACGATAAATAAACGTGTAGCAACAGAACGATTTTGTTCCATTTGTTTTGTTTTGTCGCAAACAATATTTTTCACAACTTTTAATACTAAGCAGCTGCATTTTTAGTTGTTCGATGAGAACCATTGTTAACAAACGAAGCATTTCTTTTGCCTAAAGTTTTATAGAGATTTATTGGTTTACTGCAAAGTGTGGAACGTTAGGCGATTTTTCGTAATTTTTAAAAATGCATAAAGAATCGTCCAGTTGCCAAGTGACAACACATGAACATGAAAGAGTTTTCGACAATGCCGTAAGCAATCAACATATGCCTTCTCGACTATTCGTTGTCAGAGGAATCGGAGCAAGAGCACTCATCCAATCCATCCTCTACTCGAAATTCCATGCAGAATACTGAAGTTCTTCTCCCAGTGGAGACAGCAAATTATGCTGCTCCTTTTCCAAGACAGCCTACAAAGATATGACGTAGAACTCAGGTTCAACGCATTGCTTAAGATGTGTGTAAAGAAAAAAAAGAGAGAAAAACAAGAAAAGAACATCCACTGAAGTTTTTTAATATTCAATGTTTTATTAAAGTCAAAAAATATAAACTTCAAATCTGAGTTTGTTTACCAAGCACTCTTTTGACCAGCTAGTATATCTGGTATCTGGGTAGGTACGTAAATGTTATTGCTTTAAATTTCTATCAAATGTATGTAGGTTTGATACATATTTAAGTTATATCTTTTTTAATAATAAACAGTCCTCGGCTCGAAATGACTGAGCTGGCGGTGTATTTCACGCATTTCTGCTTTAGCCCTGGCTAATGGGGCGGTAATTTACTACATATACTATATACATAATGGCATTTATTTACAATTGTGTAATAAAATAAAATTTTCATTTCATTTTTAAGTTACATTTAATTCATTTATTTTAAATTTATGTCAAGTGTATACACGGTATTTATGTATTTATGTTTTAATACAAAACATATTATTCACTTTGCAATAAATATACATCATAATAACGTATACTCTGTATTATGTCGAATCTGTAGTTATTGGTCATTCAATAGTATATTGTGCAGTTACTGCTAATTACCAGTCAAAAGTGTATGAAAATTACTAGTGCGAAGAGCAGGTAAACGGCAGTATCTACTTTGATCAAAATTTTGATTGCAAAATCAAAATGAAACAGATTACCCAAAAAATATTTCGATACTAATATATAGAATCACCTAAAATCAAATTTTAATATTTTATGGATGTTTGTGGGAAATCAAAAACGCGTGTCTTCAAATATCTCAAAAACTCATTTTTGTAGATGCTGCCGTTTACCTGCACACGGCAGAATAGTCATGACTGTTGACAGAAATTAACTTTGAAACATATTTTCATCTATTCAAGTATTAGAATGGTATGCTATGTGTGTCGACTTGAATGTGTTGTTGAAATTCTTTTCACATTTTGGCAATTCTGTTTTTACCATAGTTAAGTTTAGTGAAGCTGGCAACAGATATAAATGTTTTTAGAATTCGTGTTTTGGTTTGTGTTTAGTACCACTAACCTGTATACTAGCTGGACCGCGCATCGCAGGTTCTGACGCGCGGAGAAGTAGAAGCGAATAGAAGCTCTTGGGATCCGCCATGCTCACCCCCAACTCGAAGTGAAACTAATGATTGGTGTATTGAGCTGCGCGCTTTAAATTTAGTTATTTCACTAAATATAAGCGAAAAAAACGTTTCATGTTGAAAAACTAACATCATATAAAGTCTAGCATCGTTTCGTCTGGAACAGACGTTAAAAACATTCAGTTTTTAATTTTAATGAAATAGAAACCTGTCGAAAAATGGGTGTTAAAACCGTGATGAGATTCGTCAGTGCAATATTATACCCCCCCCCCGATTCAGACCTCCCCCCCCGCCCCCACCATTTTAAAACCGAAACATCGTCTTATTTTGTTTTTAAAGTATTTTTATTTTTTAACTAAAGGCCGGATTAGAAAAGAATTGTTTAATTTAAGAAAAGGTTCCTATTTTTTAAAAATATAAGTAAGAGATACGCCCGCTTACCGAATATTTAATTTTAAAAAAATTTAACAGTACAATTTTTGCCTCTGTCCAATTTTAAATAAAGAATGTTTTATACACTAAAAATGTATTTCCATAGAACTCCTAAATTTGTCTATATTAAATATAATTAATAAAAAATAAAATATGTTTATCAGCAATTCTGAACAAATTGATATTGCTTGAAATATCGTTACAATTTATTCAAAAAAGTCAATTTGCCCGAAGTTTTTGCAAAAAGTTTAAATGCCCGAGCACATTTAAATAAAAATAAGAGTGAATCAATGAAATAGCTTGAAAACTCCTAGCTACTGCAATTAAAAGTGTAAAATTATAATTTTCTTCTATATCACTCACCTATGAATAGATTGTCCTGGAGTTTTTTGCCTGCAATGTTTGTAACTGCAATTTATTGCACTGCAGGTAGGCATACTTTAATAAGAAAAAGCAACAAGCAAATATAAATCTGTGGCAGAAATGAAACAACAAGCAACAAAAAACTTAATAAAATCAACATAAAATAACAATGGCAAAAGAAAATCTTGATTTAAAAGTGAATTTGAGAAAAAATGCAAAGCGATAACAGTAGCAGAACGCTCGATCAACACTGACTTGGGGGTGAGCAAGATGGCGTTCAAATCACTTCAGCTCGGAAACTACGATGCTCAGTCCAGCTAGTATACAGGTCAGTGTTTAGTACACGTCATACGGTTCGAAGCTAATGATACAAGATTATTCTAGGATTAAGTTGCTCGATATGTAAGAATTATACCTTCTGTATGCTATGCCGTGTAATCTTCTTAATAAATTGTGTACTCGGGATAACGAAGTTGTATTTGAGTAACAATACGCGTCTCTTGGGCAAAAGTTTGCTGAATTTTCAACGGCACAATGTAAGAGGACATTTTTCTACTAACAGTAGTCCGGTTTTTTCTCTTTTTTTTAAAATCGGATTTCTTATTTTAATTATGAATGTAGACTTACTTTATCGCACTTGTCTTTAGAACTAGCGTTTGTTGCTATTCTGTTTCATTGTGCTTATTTTCTGAGAACATAGAACAAAATAAATTAAAAATACGATGGAGTTTATTTAAGAGATCTAGGCTTTTACAAGTATTTAAAAATGTTATTTGGACAAAAATAGTTCGTTCATAGGTAATAATTTTTGTTCTACCTTAAAATATGTAAAATTGGACAAGAAAGACTGGATTTATTATCGTTGGCCAACACGGCAGGACAAGCGGACGATATAACTGCAAATTTAGAAGTAATTGCAAGTTCGCTGAAAATCTTTGCTCTTATTAAGACACACATACTTCTAACTGAATAGAATTCAGAAACAATAGTTTAGTGACATTTAAATCAAATCATCACATTCCCTCAAAATTGCGTGAAAACATTAATTTGTTGTCTTGCTCGAAGGGGTATAAAAACAAATGAATTAAAGTTACGTACTTGTAGCTGTACATATATAATTTGTGTGCGCAATTTTTTGCATAGACTTTGTAATCCCTCTCCCGCTTGGAAGAATGTGATGGTACACCTGAACACATGTTATTTTATTTTTCATTTAGAAAATAAATAGCTGATGGTAGAGTAAACTCTCATCAAATCGGATTTCGCATAATCCGGTCACCATTTAGATGCACCAACTGTATAAATCAAAGGCGAGTTAGTCAATAAGGTAAATATGTAAAGTATTTTTGAAATTTTCTCTTATGCAGTTTTATTTTCATTTTCTTGAATTCAGAATATAATTTTTAATTTTAACAGTAGTTTGTTCATTCACCTTGGCTCAATTTTTAAATAATTCTGCTTAATCTATACTTATTTTTCATTTGCCGACATGAATCCCCAATTAGTTTGAATTAATAAGGTTCTACTGTATTTACAACATGTAATGATAAGTCAAAGTTCATGTCCGAGAACATGAACGCGAAAATCCTGTTGATGACACATGAGTTGGACGCAAATTATTCTGTTTTGCATTTATATCATTACATGTTGATCATTGATGTCAAAAGTAAGACTCTGCAGCTCCGGTAGTAACATGACGGTTGCTGCATGCAGGGGCTCTCCGATGGGAGGCCACCATGACCTCCCAAAATATTTTCTTATTAGGAAAATTTAAAGACATTATTGCAACATCGCAGTTTTTAGCCTAGTATATTAATGTATTTTCTCATTAAATGCTTGAATGTATGTATGTATGCATACACTTGCTTTTAATTTTTTTTTCCCACATTCGGTAAAATTCAGAACTTCTTTCGACAAATTGAGTATCTCCCCCCCCCCCCCCCCAAAAAAAATATGCTCCGGGAACTTTGGCTGCTGGTTAGTATATTTGAAGTTCAAATAAATAAATAGGGAGCATTTGAATTCAGCATGATTCAAATTCAATTATAGGGTGGGGTTATTCTTTTCTGAGCAATTTTACGATAAGTGAGCTTTTTCAATATATTTGTCAACTGGAATTACGCCTTTACATTTCAAATTAACTATCTCTTCAAGTACATGAGAGCAGTTTATTCGTAAATTTCGTACAGTTTCTCTGACAGATTTTTTAATTTGATGTTTGCTTAGTTACAGTAAATATATTTAAATGACACATTCATAATCCAATGATCTCAGTTCCAGCTTATTATACACTCCAGTAAAGATTTCTATAAAATTTTTGTAAAGGGGTCATCATGTGATATGAAATTATGGTGATAAGAATCGGTGTAATATGACTTTAGTTAACAAGTACGAGGTTTTAATTTGTTGCAAAACGAAAACGCGATTACTGACTGCTAATTTTTCATTTATTGAAATTGAATGTTTTTTCAACAATGTTAATATGACATGAATTTTTTTACAATGTTAATGAATATGAATGAAATTGTTTGAATACATTTTTTTTAATTATTATAGTTTGTTCTGATCTTTCAGAAAAGTTAATTAGAGCGGCAAACACAGTTTTATTAAAAACGAATTAGGTGATTGAAATCGGCATGTTACGACTTCAAAAAACAGAAAGTGCACGCGCTTTGTGTTATAACTTGTGTTGTGGAACATTTGTGCTGTTGCTGATACTGATACTCTCAGGGGATGGTAAATATGGGTCATGAGCTCCCCCCTGTAAACCCTTGATACTATTATCCGTCCTCCTTGTGATCAACCTGTTTATGAATAAAATGCAAAAAAAAAAAAAAAAAATCAGCAATACCTTGAGCTCATTAATTCTTTTTAAAAGTAAGTATTTCAAATACTACTTTTTGTTATTGCTTATTTAATTAGTTAATAACTTTTTATGCTCTACAAAGTGCCTTTTCCTCGCCATTTTGGTGCTGTTATTGAAACCCAAACAACTTTAGAAATTTATTTTACCTAAAACCGTAGCCCCCCCCCCCCTGCACCTTTAATTTTAGTTTTTATCCGTGCCTGGAAACTACTACTAAGTTTTACGTATGAGTAATGCTTCTATTTTTACTCGAGAGTGTGATTTGGTTTGAATTAAAACATTAAAACTCAAACATTTTTAAAAAAATGTTTTCCGTTACTCTCAGATGTTGTTCTTATGTTACTTTAGAGTGATTCTTGAAAAAATATCCCGTGCGTAACGCTAAGTTTTTTATTTTATTCAAGTAACTATTAATTAAACATGGCATTAACTGTTATGCTTTGATAGTATATTAAAGCATGCATTATTCTCCAACTGCATTATTTTTTGAAGGCTTTGGTTTGCTGGAAAATATAAAAAACTTAGCATTACGCACGGGACATTTTTTCGGGAATCGCCCTTTAGAATGTTTGGTATAACTGGGGAGGGGGGGGGAGACGTCAATGTTAAGTATATATTTTCAATACTTACAGTAATGACTATCTCTAAACCAGGAACTGAAACCATTCTATCTCTCTGGAATAAAGAAACGTTTAAAGTAACTAAAGAATCACCAATTTCATACCTCTACTTTTTTGACATCGTGACGGCTATGGTCAATCTTTATAACTTTGTCTCCTTTCTTGATGTTTGAACTATTAGTTTACGATTTTTAGGCTTTTCTTTCTTCCATTTCGTTTACATCTACACATTGGCATGCGTAATCGTTTTGCATTCTTAATAAGAATGGAAAATATTGTTTACAGTTTAGCATATGTATAAATTTTAGAATTTTAACATCGAGTACCAAATTTTTCTTCATTTCAAGTATGACTTGGAAAGTTTCTTTTGTAATTAACACCCCTAAATAGAAGATAATGGGGAAAAAAAGGTTTAAAGAACCGCCATTGTTTACTTCGATAAACTTTGGTGATGTCATGGGGGGGGGCATACAATTTTAATGGCATCAGACTAAGTCAGAACAGAATTCTGGATTCGCTACTGAAACTAGCAGTACCCGCGGCGGCGATGCCCGTGCTAAGAATTTAAAGGAAGTCCGTTGAATAAAAAAAAATCCACGACCCCCCCCCCCCTTCCGATGTGAAGATGATTCGATTTTTATTCAACTAAAATGCGTACACAACTTTTCAAAAAGCCTATTAAAGTCACTTTGGAATTTAAAACTATTCGCCAAAACACGTAAAAAGATAGCCGCCTGCAGCCACCAGCTGGTTCGCCTTTCTATGCAAGCAGCGCCAAAAGGATGGGGGGGGGGGGGTACTCTCAATGCCCATTTTGTCGTAAAATAGCAAAAGCACGTCCACTTTTATGACACTGCTTTATTTTTTCAAAGTCGGGGGGGGGGGGGCATTGATCACCCGTTGAAGTTCCTTAAAAACGGGCCTATCTATCACTTACTAACCATTTACCTATATCGTCATCTATGTGTATCTATCGATATATCTATACGTTTTATGCATATCTACCTCTTATGGTGATTAGCAATCTTTTTCTATGTATATAAAACAAAGATCATTCAAAAAACCGCGTGCTTTATTTATTTATCCAGCGGCCCACCCGACCTTTTTCGGGATAGGAAAAAAAAGAAATAAAAAACATCTATCTTAAATACATATTATGCATGTGTTTTTTAATTTAAACTTTAATAGTAAGCAACACTTTTCGCCTCAATTTTATGAGGTTTGAATCAAATTGATTTTCCTCATTTCCTGATCAAGAGAGACCAACGTATAACTCTCACTGAACAATAAAATCTTCCTGTATGTAACGTTGTACTAGTATCGTATAGTTGTAATTTGGACTTCAGATTTGATGATGGTGATGGCATAAGAAATTTTCATTGGAAATTTTAATCACTTAAATTGGAAAAGGAAATATTCAGGTACCATGTGGGATGTGAGTAAGAAGTGTGGGTCAACTGATCTGCTGCTGGTGCTATAAGAACAATACTCTAAATCATAATATTCCGAGGTAATTTAAATTGGTGTCCAATTCTATTGCATAGATTAGGCAAATTAAAGTTGCTCAATAAAAGTAATGGGATATCGCTTTTAATTTTAAAAGGATAGAGAGAAGTCCTGAAGAATTAAGGAAATTAAAGAATTCATGAGAATGATGCACAGCGTTGTTAACAAAAACTATAGCCCCTTTCGCACACCCACAGGTAATTTTTTTTGTCTTGGTTTCTGTGTAAACATTGAGAATCAAATCATTTAAAAAGAATTTCCCAACTTATCTATTTTGATAGGATATCCTTTTCCGGGTATTTTCTCGTAACTTGCTTGTAATAAAAAACTCTAGTAATACTTATCATGTCCTATGCGGTCTCTTATAGTTTTTCGTAAGATACAGAGACTGTAAAGGGCTCCTATAAAAGGAGACGACTTTGATCAGGCTAGAAGTGTATCTGCTCGCGTTGCTCTAGGGTACCACAGGAAGAGTTCCATCAAAGTCACAGTCAAATACGAAGGCGACACCTCACATAATTTTGTCTGAAACTTTTTGGCCGTTTTGGGTTCTATCTATGCCTTCTATTACCCAACGGTGGCTTACCGAACATTCGTGCTACATTATGAGACAACTTCTTAAAGTTCTCCCAATTGCTCATTCTTTCTTGTGGAACATACGGATTCTCTCTAGAGGAGATATTTAAAGTAGTTTAAATATGGAATGTGGTCAATTATTCCACCACTATGTAAAGCAGTTCCGTAAAAACGATTGCAAAAGCCTGTTGATCGATTTTTGGCTAGTGTTATATTTTTTAAGTTTTCCCAGTTCCACCGGCTGCCGGTAAACATTAATTTGCGTTCCTGGTTTTCATGTCCCAATCTTGTTTTCCTATGATTGTTTTCGTTCATTCTCTACGGCGGCTGCGGTGGCAAACTAAGTCCCTATTGAGTTTCACTTCATTGACAAATTTGGCCTTTTATTTAAATTAGACGTTTATTTATATGGTTTGACATTGAACGACAATCATAATATTGCTGCTGACGCTCTCCTTGCAATATGTCGCCACAGAGATCTTTTTTAAATTTTTTCCATACAACAATAGAATCTTAAAGTTGACATGAAAGTAAAAGTATCTATAAGTAATTCTCTGAGTTTAAGAGCGGGGTCAGAAAATTACATGTATCGAATAAGGTTAATTTCCGAATTATCGAATAAGGTTAAGTTTGTCACCCTCTATAAGACCGAGTTCTATACGTGCTGCTTGATAGGTCGGTGGGACCTTTAACTGTCAAATGACTTTGGAAATATGTTGGACAACGAAAATGTTCTAAATGAATTATTAAGTCAAAAAATTCCGATTGGATAGAAGGAAGAATATTGTATCTTCCACTAAGAGGTGCCTTCAAACTCTTGTACTCGTTTTCTTCGGAAAATTATTATAGTATTTTTTATTTATTTTTTTTATACTTTATCAATTTCTTTCATATCGAATGTTCTTTGTTCGTTATTGTTTTAACAATTAACATTGAATTTACGACAATTATGTGCTGTCACAATTTTAGTTGATAATTTTTTCAACAAAATGTAGTAAAGCGAATTCTTTAGCAGATGTTTTTAATTTCGATTTTAGTATGAATAAAAAACCTTAAAAGATAGCGCGAAATTAATGCAAAATTACAATTTTTAGAAACACGGATTAATATCGTCTATTTGCACTACTTGAATATAAAAGCTAATTTGCCCGAAATAAATTTAGTTATAATACGTTTAAATAAATTTTGAAGCATAAACATTCTGAGACTCTTAAGTGGTTTGCAATGTCCAAGGCAAATAGAATGCTATTAACATCATCCTATATAGCCTCAAATACATGTAAATCTTTTGGTCGTTCTTTTGCTGACATCCCGCAGCATTCAGTTCGAAGAAAACCTTCAACTATTCTCTCAATGCAAATGCGGGACAATCAGTGTCTCTCTTTAATACTAGTACAGATATAGATTAAAATAGCACCAAAAAAAAAGCTCTCTGTTCTCCGTAGGGTGCAAAAGATTAAAAAAAAAACTCACTGCTCTTATTGAATCAAAAACACACAAATATGTAACATTAAAGAACAACAGCAAAGCGTAGGGGGGGGGGGATGAATGAAATGCCTAAATGGAAAAAGAAGCAAAAGCAATAGCTGCAGTTGGATCCGGTGGTCATGACGTCATTGCTATCGTAAACTGAAGATTGCTAAATATTCGGCTATGCTGGGAAGTCGTGCCGTGCACTGCATTAAAAAAATTGTAAAAAAAAAACTATTGCGTTTTCTGAAAAGGGTGAAATGTTTTTACTATAACATAGTTACATTTTAGAAAAGAGGCTTTTATACTTTTTGCGGGATGAGTTTAAAAAAATAAAACCCGGAAAAAAAATGTTAAATAAAGGTTTTTACAAAAATTTATAAAAAAATACAAAAATCGCTCTGTCTGCAAAAACGTTTTTTTTTTTTCATCATGCTTAAAATTAAATTTCCTACATTTTTGTCTCTAGGCTGTACAAACAAATAAATAGACTTTAAAAAACAAAAAAATAATCAAAACGGGAATTGTTTAAGTTTTCTTTTATCGGTGAAGTCTAAACCCAGAGTTGAAGCATTTTAATTATCCACATATGAGCAAAATTGGCAACAATTCAAATGTCTGATTAAAAACTTATTTTCCCTTATTTAATCGACTTACAACTTTTTTTCTCGTCAATGAAGGATCTCCGTTCTTTTGTACCTTTGGCAGACAATAATCTAAATGGATATTTTTCGCTCTTCCCGAAGAAACTTAAATCGATACGATACGATAATTATTTCCACTGAAAACAACCATTTTTGGATCCAAAATGTAAACTTCGAATAGAAAAAGGAACTATTCATCGATTTTTTTTTTATCGAAACGGTCTGCAAACCTTCCCAGCAAACTAAAACGGTATGGTAGTTATCGAGTTTACCCCGGACAAACACATTTGGAGTTTGTGAGTTTTATATATATATATAAATATGAAGAAAACAGCTCAGGTTCAAAATCAGATAATCAACAATAACGGTCAAAAAACCTATCAAAACAAGTTATTTAATTTATTTTTGAAAACTGCTGAGCAAAAGTAAAGCTTTTGTATCCCATTTACAACTGTAATATTACATGTGTGTACAGTCTGTCTGAAATATGTGTGTATGTTTAAAGCTGATCGCATAAAATAAAGGATTGTACTTCGTTATTGAGCGCTCCATTTTCCCATTATCATAAAAAGCCAGACACATAATGAGTCTTTTTTCCCGGAGAGAAAAAAATAAATTTGATCGCCATAGACTATAAAGATAATTTCAGCCGTAGACCATCTCTCCAAAGATGGAACAATAGGAGCTGTTGTTTATTTATATTTAGAAAATAGTAGTAAAATCTAATGAATTGTTATGGGCACGGATAATATATATGTACTAGTTAAAATAGTAAGAAAAAAAGGACATGTAGAAAATAGTAGTAAAATCTAATGAATTGCTATGGAGACTGATAATATATATATAATTATTATACGTATTAGTTAAAATAGTAAGAAAAAAAGCAAGGCCTTTATTACTTCACTCTAAATCACATAATATATTAATGTGTTATAACTTTTATTGAAAAAAAGAAATGCAAGAAGGCATATATCTTTGAGAAACGAATCAATTATTGCATCACAATGTACGCAAGGAAATTTCGATTAGTGCCAATTATTGAATTTCTTTTTTTTTTTTTAAGTTGTCCATAAAATCATTCAAATGGAAATATGGTCATAAGATGTAATTATTAAGCATCTGTTTCTATTTCCAAAATAAAAGTAGAGGAATGCGGGGCAAAGTGAAACAGTTAGAATGACTGATCATTCTTAAAATGAACAAAATGGAAATTTGTTTTTTAAATTATAGTAGGGGAAAGCGGGATTAAAAGCAAACAAAACATATAAATAAATATTATATGTATATATTTGCTACCGTAAACGACCGAAATTGGAGAATGTCGACTTTCACCGATGATTCATCGGAAATGTTCGGATTTTTTCCTATAGACAGAGAGAAAAATAAGAATTTTTTTCATACTTTGATATCAAATTTTGAAATTTTTAAAAGATCATGTTTTTTTGTTCTAGAGCTTGATTACGCCACCTTGCTTTGGTTTGAGAAAGTAGCCAAAGAGGCAAAATAATTCAATTTTGCTCGGACAAGGCAGATGTCTCATTGCACAGATCACATCCTCCGCAAGTGTGATCTATGTATAATTTACCTTTTCAGTCGCCATCAGCCACAGACTGCAGCTCATATTTTGCGTTGCAGCCTGGTTGAATCTGTGTGGGACTTTCATTATTGGAGGTGTAAATTAAATACGCAACCAATCTTCTTTTTAGTGATACAGAGAAAGGTAGTTGCAACTGTCGCTGAAAATAGAAAATAGAATCATGCATGCACAGTCAACTCCCGATTATCTACGGAATAGGCTGCCACGGTAATCGCGGATAAGCGAATTTCGGGGATATTCGTTTGATATAGCACAATAGATTTAAAAAATAAAAACAATACTTGTACATACAAGAGCAAAAAAAAAAAAAAAATCAGGAACTTTGTGACATACATTGAAACTCTCGAGATTTACTTCTGCAGCATGTTTTGATGAATGGTTTGAGGATTGGATTCATATTATTGCCTTCTATTACTATTGTCTTCAAAAGCTTAAAAAAGTGCACAGAATACATTCCATAGAGAACAGAAAAATAAGCAAAAGGAGCATGAGTGAAACATAGAAATTTTGACAGATGAAATTAAATTGGAGGCGTTATCGTTGTACTTATTTCGTTGTCATAGACGATGATGAAGCTGTGTTGCCCTTTAAGTCATGAAGTAATACCTTATAAAAGTTAATTAAGGTGAACATAGAGATGAAAACAATAAAAAAACGGAAAAAATAACGTTTTTTCCGTAGGGGTTTATTTCCGATTCAGAAAAATTGAATTTTTCAACTTTTCAGGAAGTTTTAACGGAATTTATCAGCAAAAAGTGATAAAATTATTAAATCTCATACTTAAAAGTCTGATGCTATTTCCTTCTCCCCCCACCCCCTCCTTGTATGTTAAAATACTGTCTAACTTTGATAATACAAGTTGTTGTATAATAATGCAATTTGCATATATAAATCAAAAAACATTTAATACTTTTACTCAAAAAATGAAATGTTTTCCACAAAACTATATAATATCAATTATATATTTATTTATTTATTTATTAGAGTGTCCTAAAAAAATGAAAGTCTTTTTCAAGTCGCACACCCTCTTATATTTCTCCTTTTAGATCAAAACATCTGTAAAAAGAGTTTCAAATAATTTAAACAAAGGCTACCCATGCCGACGTGCACCTGAAAGTGTAAACCAGCCCTATGCACTACGCCGCATAAGATTATTATTTTATTTTATTTTTTTTTTTTTTTGGAAGTTCGAAATTTTATGTTCATAGAAAACGTTGCCTCTATAGCCCCACATGTACCACAAAAATATTTATCCAAACTAAAAAATATTTAGGTGTCTATTAGGAGACCTAAAATTTATAATTTTCTTCAAAAAATTGATTTTTTTCGATTTGCCTTTTAAAAAATTACACATACATTTAAAAAATAAAAAATCAAGCTCAAAAATTATTAGCGAACACATTTTCAAATCAACATTTACAAAAGAATAATAAAAAAATGATATATTTAAAATGAAAAATTATACTTAAAATTGAAAAGATCCATATTTTGAGTACCACGTGGGAGACTTAAATATTACAAGAGAACAAAAATTGATATTTAACGCTATTATCGACTCTATTGTTTATATTTTTTATCTTGATAACTTCCTTAAAATTTACCTTACATTTTTAAATATATATATAAGAATTAAATCAATTTTTCGAAGAAAATTACTAAGTTTAGGCCTGCTCGACACTTAAATATTTTTTGATAGGGATAAATATTTTGTGGCTAAAGGCAACGTTTTATAAACAAAAAAAAAGTTTCAAACTTCCAAAAAAATATTTTTTCGATTTGGTCTAGTACACAGTGTTGGTTCACACTTTCAGGCGCATGTCGGCTCGGGTAGCCATTGTTCAAATTGTATGAAACTTGTTTTACTTTTTTTTTTTTTGACCTAAAAGGAAAGATATGAGGGTATGCGACTTAAAAAATCGACTTTCATTTTTTTCTTTTTGGGGGTGGGGGGGAGGGGGACACCCTAATATCTATTTTATTATTATCTTTTACATTCCATTGAACAAAACCCAACTAAATTTCATTACACAGAACAAAACTTAAATAAAAAGCTTTAAAAAATACAAAATTTAATTATTGTAAATTCACATAGCAGTAAATTAAACACCACTTTAAAAAAATTTCTGCATACCCTGCTGTGCTAAGAACAGAAGTGGAATCTGCAGTTGAGCTCAAATTGAGATAGTGAGTTTTAAAGTTCGGCTCTTCCATATATTTGATTCAGATGCCTTTTTTTTTTTTTTTCAGAATTTTTAAAAAAATAGTTCCCGATAAAATGACCCTAAAAACATTTCATTTATTAAGCAAACTGCGAAACAAAGGACAACTTGGTTACAATAACTCAATTTTTTTCAAAAGTGTAGGTATGACTATTTTTACTACTGTGCTTATCACTACGGTATAGAAAACTGAAACTCCAGCGTGAGTTTTGGTCCAGCTTTAGAAATCATTACGCAGTTTTGGTTTGGGGTTTCTGTTGGAAAGATAAAGAAAAACCAATTTAGTTTGTTTTGATTTGGACTTAGACTGGATTGAAAAAATCAAAACTCAAAAGCTTTCATTTTCAGACAGTAAAGTCACATTGCAAGGGAGGGAAATCATACTTATTTTTCTTTCAAACAATATCAATCGTGTTTGAATGTCAACGGTTGCTCTTATTATTTCAAGTTTCAAAGGCAATCTAAAATAGAAAACCTAATTGTTATGAGTAGACACACCTTGCCCAATATTATTGGTGAACCACGATTTGACTTATTTCTCGTGTTTGACCAAGAAAGCTCTCAGATATAAAACAAAAAGGCTATTTTTACCCGACTGCGCGTGCGCGACGCAAATGAGGGTAATGTGTTTATCAGTCTATTGTATGTATGTCCGTTTCTATGTGGCGTTCTACAGGCTAAACGCATTGGCCAATTTTGGTAATTCTTACGTCAATCGATTTGTCTCAACCTTGGGAGTGCCACTAAACACATGACAGTAACCAAAAGTACCACTTCAAAAACCAGTTGCCATTTTGTCAGATTGGGATCGGAGCAAACTGTGTAGCGTGCGACACTGTGTCGCACGCTACCTGCGTGCTACAAGTGCAGGTAGTTTTCGCTGCCTGAATTTTTACCGGACTGTGCGTGCGCGACGCAAAGGTGGGTAATGTGTTTATAAGTCTATGTATGTATGTTTGTTCCTATGTGGCGTTCTGCAGGCTAAACGCCTTGGCCAATTTTGGTAATTCTTACATCAATTGATTCGTCTTAACCTTGGGAGTGTCACTAAACACTTTACAATAATCAAAATTCACCATATCAACAACCAGTTGCCATATTTTGTCAGTTTGGGATCGGCGCACGTTGAGTGTTGCACACTGTGTCGCACGCAGGTAGTTTTCGCTGCCTGAAAAATTTGTTTACTAAGTCTACTAATTGAGGTCTCATTGGCCGAGTGGTCTAAGCGATTGCTTCTCCCACTTGAGGCGGTGGGTCAAGACACCCTCGCTCCGAATGTACTTTCCCCTCTTTCTGATGTAAATTCTTTCATGTGTTCTTTATATGTATTCCGTACTGTAATAAAAAATATATTATGCGTAACGAAGGTAAGACAGACAGATTATATCCCTCATCAAAATAAACCCGTGCAATAAGCACCAAAAGAAAAAGAGTCTACTAATTCGATTTTCATTTCTAACATGTTGCATTTGTTTTTGCCTTGATTCAAGGGACTGAGTTTCGCGACGTGTACTTTCTAGAGAGGCTTTTTTAGTTTTGCGAGAAAGACTTAACTGACGACGTTTCCGATTTCGCGTCATCATGAGTTATACGGGCTGTTTATATAGCTGTGCTGTGGTTGACTTAAGTTCGCGCATTTTTGCCGAAGGTCAAGCCCATGTAGCTTTAAGTCGAGTTAGGTCCCTAGAAGGACTAATTATCAGTAGTTTAGACCACCGCAAGTTACTTGATAAACCTCACGATACAAACAATTTCTCCCAATGAAATGACAAGGTTGCGAAATGTACCGTCTTATAATCGTAATAACTAAGTCAATGAAAATTAACTAAAAAGTGTAAAATAAAAAAAAATATTAAATAAAAACAAAAAACCCGACTGCGTAAAAACCAAAAAAAAAAAAACTAAAAAGAAAAATGTATAAATCCAGTAGTTTAGAATGTTATTAAGTACTACTGAAATAGTTTTATAACCGTACCAAGATAAGGCAAATCATAAATTCAAAAGCAGAATAGAAGGATCAAACTTATTTCAACGGTGTAGTTATTCAGTAGTACTTAATAACATTCTAAACTACTGGATTTATACATTTTTCTTTTTAGTTTTTTTTTTTTTTTTTTGGTTTTTACGCAGTCGGGTTTTTTGTTTTTATTTAATATTTTTTTATTTTCTAATGAAACTTGCCTTTACGTGTATTTCTGTCAAGCAGAAAAAGAAGCTGCCTGGACTGCTATGTTTTTTAATGCTTAATACGTTATAATGCGTTTTTTAATGCCCTTTATATGTTCTAAGAAAAATTAAGAAACTTAATTTTTATTCATGAAACATCAAATTTTCTATTTTTCCAATTTTTCCAGAAAAAAAAACGGGAAAAAAAAACGTTTTTTTTTTTCACCACTTCAGAATTTGCGGAAATTTTACATCTCTAGTTGAACATCTTAAAAATGTCCTTGGGGGGGGGAAACTCGTTTTGCGGCAGTTATTATAACAAATTGAAAGACCAAAGAGTTATCTATCCTCCGCTTCAAATCCAGAACAAATTACCAAAATCTAAAACATAACCATCGCAGACTTGTTCTTTTTCGCAATTTTATTTTACCGTACAGATGTTTTCACAACAGTTATAACCTTATTGCAGAAAAGCAAGCCACTAGGCAAACAACGTTTCCGCCACAAGCCCTTTATTTTTTTTCTACGCTTTCCTTAACCGATATAATTGCACTCATATAACGACAATCTCAAATCATTCAACAGGGTATATGTTCCCCTTTTGCGGGTCTATATTTTACTGCAGCTGTACTATACCTAGTTATACTAATTTCTATAAATATAACTCCATTTAACGAAAATACGTAATTTCTGAAGCTATTAATAGTTCTAACGTGCTTAAATCTATATATTTTTTTGTTTCGTTTTTTTTTTTTTTTTTTTTTTTTTTGCGTACATTTAAACTTCAATTTATCCAATTACTCGATAAACTATAACCAGCTCAGTTAAAATAGTCTTCGCTGCAGTAGTGAAATGTATAACATCGTATATCTTTCTCTCAACTGATATTGTAGAGTTCAGGAGGTAACTTTTAATGCGTTTCCTAATCGCTGCGGAATGTTTATGTCATTGGTATTTGACATGTAACGGCTCATAGAATTCACTCTGCTTTTGATTATTTCTTAAGCTACGGTATTAATCAGCAGAGTTGACTTCATGATTTAAATGTAATTCTTAATTCAGTCACGAAAAATATGATCTAAAAATTAAATTAAAAACAAAATAAATAGATGCTAAATAAAGTAATTATTTGTTAAAATATATCAAAGTTACTTTATTAAGCCAACACAATTAGCTACTTCCAATGTTTCAGTAGCAAAATCGTTTGCAATAAATTGTAATAGATATCGATTTTTTTTTTTTTAATCTAAACAGTTGAAAAACTAATAAAACTAGAAATTCTGATATGGGGGGGGAGTTATTTGTTCTTAAACTTTATTAATATTTTTTGCACCTAAAAGCATATTTGCCTAATATAAAAGGTAAAGTAAATGAAATACGAACGTAAAAAAATACATAAGTAAAATTTGTTTATTATCGATAAAAAAAGGAAAAATGTTGGTGTTTTTTTTTTTACCCTTCGTGAAAATCTATAAAATGTGAAATACCGCAGCTGAAAATAATACAAAAGTATTTAGACGTTAACTTAGACTTAATTCGCTTGATAGCGACCTGGAGCTCTGTTCCTGTACTTTTTACTTTTTAGTGAATTTTTACATGTTAAACGATGTTCAGAAACGATGTTCAGCAGGAATATATGTAGATTTTTTAGAATATTTGCCTACTACATTTCTTTTACGACAAACTAGACCACGATGTTTACTGATCGATTCATAATTTCTGTTTCAATGCTTTATAAATTAAAGTTAGTTCTTGAATTGAATCATAGATGGAGCCATTACAGAGAGAATCAGATAAGCAAGAAAGAATTCATGGAAAGAATTTCTTAAACTTATCCACTACCTCTTTTGTAACCAGTAACTAACATTAGAAAATCATTAGATAGCCTCATAGCAAGGGCGTATTAAAAGGAGGGGGAGCGGAAGGGGCTCTGGTCTTTACCGATTAATATTGTAAAAAGAAATATCAAAATATCTCATAATATATTTCGCTTTGAACCCTCCCAAAATAAATTTCCATGCACACGCCTGGTTCATGGTGTACCGGGAAAAAATTTAAAAAATTTTCAGTGCAGGAATGCCGATGAAAAACAATTTAATCCTGAGACGTGATTAAATTCATATGAAAGGCACCAATTTATCCCTGTTGGCGGACCCTGATCTATAAATTTCTATGCAACAAAACCTGTAGGGCCTTTTCCAGAGGGTGCAGGGTATATTTGCAACTTTAATAACTCTTAGTGCAAGTTGTTTTAATTTTTTATGTCAATTTGTTCGGCCGATGGGTCAAGGACGAGGGACCTTTCTTAAAAACGTGCCCCCCCCCCCGCACTGCGGGACCTACGGGTGCGCAGATCCGTGCCTGCGTCTAGGGTACCCTTTTAGGAGAGAAGACAGGGAAGAGCAGGGGAGAAGGGACACTGTTGGCCCGGACCCGAGCCTGAAGAGGGCCCAAGATTTTTAAAATGAGGGGTGAAGTATGTGTAGGAATGAAGGGGAAAAACAATAAGGAAGTGAGCCCAAAAATGTTATTTGTGGCTGGACCCAATATTTCTGTGCACGCTCCTGAGCGAGAGAGAGCAAGATAAGGCAGTGTTCCCAAACTGGGAACAGCCTAGCCATCAGCTAATTTGTCCTAACATACAGACTATAGAGAACAGGAGCATCTTTTGAAACTATTAAATGCAGTATTTAAAAGCAGCGACAGTTAAAAGAAAATTGAATGCGAAATTCCTCTACTCTTTTTAATGCTTTTCACTCTTTCCGATGGCTGTCAATGCGTTTTTTAACAATTCAAAACGGGAGTTCTTAATCTAGTGGAGGAGGCGCATCCCTTTTGGGGCATAGAAGAATTTCAAGGGAGATGGGAATATTCAAGAAAATGCAATGAAAAAGTAACCCTAATTATATAACTTCCTCAATTGTATGGCGACATAAATTGTTTTTCGACATTATTGCCCTTTTCGAAGTTTCGAGTGCATTTTCTTTATCCCTATACCTGTAAATTTGGATTTTAAGCATTTGCGTACATAAAGCCAAAATATTCAGCAATCCTGGACGGTGAAATTGACTTGAGGTGTGCCTTTTCACAGTTACACACTAATTTCCAAAAACTTGTAAAGGACAAACGGCAGTATTGGAAGGACCCTCTGGTGCTGTGAAAGTGACCGATACAACAAAGCAAATTCTCCCAGATCCTAATCGATTTGTATTCAGTTCTTAGATTCTTTGGTTTTATATGTTTTAATAGCAGTATGATGAAAATGTTTTTAAGTTCTGGTATTTTAATATTCAATTTCGTGTACGATCTTACCAAAATTTTGTCAGTTGTGAATTCCAACTTTCCGATTGCACTACTTGTATTGACTAGATATGGTAATGGTGTGGTAGGGGGCGTGACCTCACGTTATTGTTCAAAGGGGGGCACAGACCTTGAAAGGTTGAGAACCCCTGGCTTAAAATGAGCATTTCATAATATGAATATTCTTAATCAATTTTATTCTGTTAAATTTTTAGGTATCAAAATAAGAGTAAATGCTATCAATCAAAATTTCTCAACAGAAAATATATGTTTGCTTCTGAAAACAAATTTCAATCAACTTTTAGTTCATAAATTTTTCTGAACATTTTTACGGTTAAGTTGACTAATTTTGTTCAGGCATTTCGTAAAGAAGTCTTACGACTATCAGATATCCCAAAAATAAAGTCTCCTTGCAATATTATTAGACTCCTTCTTTACACACCCCGTTAACTGTTCTTCCATTACATTACATTCAAACTTCTCCGGCAATAAAATATTTTTCATTATTTAATTCATGTTGACTCACATAACTCATATTGATGCGCATTAAAATCATAAAGTGGAACATTATGTATTCCTTGTAATTTATTTTTATGCATGATTCTATTAAATATTTATTCATATGCAATGAAGGTTTATAGCAGACATTTATTATCAGAAGCAGCTTTTAACCCATGAATTTTCAAAAGTTTTATTTCATAACTTGATGCTTCTTGGTGGATACTATCACGCTACAAAGCGATTTGAAACGTAAACAACACAATCAGGCTAAAAACTGCTGTCCAAACCGGCCTTTTTTGAAAAAAAGCTCAAATCTGGAATTTTTTTTGTTTGTTTATTTCTTTCTTTATTTATGTATTTATTTAGTCTCCCCTATAAAATTTTACAAAATTGATTGTGCTGATTTTTATGCTAAAAGCCTCATAGCTTGTTTTATGCTCAAACATAAAAAAAACTAATTGTTTAACTAAAATCTAGGCTGCTAACAAGCTTTAAAATGCTAAAGCTTGACCTAGGAGAGATGGAGGATGACTATGAAGCAGAAAAATCATTTGTATCAGGTTGTGTGTTAGTGATAAATAGGATCAGAGAGGGGGGGGGATTAAGCCTCTTACTATTCGGCTCTTTCAGATTGTTTCTACCTTTTGCAAATGATGCAATGATGTGTCCAGTTCAAGGTCATCCGCCATCTCTTCCATGATCAAGCTTTATCTGAAGTTTCTTCACGTTGTTATTGTTTCTGAGCTTACATTTTGTTAGCATAAACGCCCATGAAATTCATTGTGAATTCAAAGCTTAACGGATAAAAAATTATGTTCTGGTAATTCCGATTCCATTTCATTCTTATTTACTGTCTTTTATTTTGATTTTATGAAAGGGATTTTCCGTGCTTTTCATTGGCCAATCCAGTGGCTGATTGACGAATGAAGCGAGCCTGAGACCTCAGCAAAGGGAGGGCATTAGAACCGTTGGGTTGCCCCATCTTCAAAAATCAGTATTGTGTTTTAATTATACTTTTATATCAGAAACTGTACAATAATAATTGTAGACATTTTTTTTTATCATCTAAAAACTATTTTCATAGTAGATATAAAGCTGTAGTCATTGATGTCAAAACATATCCCAAGGTGCATGTACTATGTCCCATAGTTAAATATATAATATAAATATATGTAACTAAATTTTTTATTCCGTTATAGTAAAAAATGTAAAAAAATAATGTTAGTCCCGAGTTAAACGAGCTTGCTTTCCAATATACAAACATCGATGTTCTAACATCAGCCCACACTGTTTTCTCAATCCATTCAAGCTGCAAAGCATTTCTACTACCTTTTTAATGTTTAAAATAGATATCGAATAGCAATATATATATATATATATATATATATATATATATATATATATATATATATATATATATATATATATATATATATATATATATATGTGTGTGTGTGTGTGTGTGTGTGTTTTCTTTCAGAAGAACACTGTTTAGGAACAAATGATATCGTTCTCTGAAAACTTTCATGTTGAACCTTTTATTTTAATAGGAAATTCATATTTCCTCTAACACAATATGTGACAAATTAGAAGTTAATATATTAGTTAATGGGAAACGAAGTAAGTGCAATTTAAAAAGAAAAATCCTAATTTTAAGTTTCTTTGTTGGAAAAAATATTTTACTTTTTAAAGTTTGTCAAACAAAACTGTTAATAAAACCTTAGAATGGCAATAAAGTGCTACTCAATACGTATATCGTTTGTACCCAGAATGAATTCGTAAACAACTCTTTTGTTAGAATAAAAAGGCAGCCATGACGTTACGAAAAAAAATAAAATGAAGAATCAACATAAGATTAGAGCATGTTCTGTTCATATTTAAAAAATTTTAACGGAAAAGTTTTTATTTTTTCAATAAGTAAGTATTTTCATCGTATTGCGGACATTCTTGAAAGCCATTACTATCTTTTTAAGAAACTATGCAGTTAATGAACCACTTTAAAATTAATTTTTGATCACAAAAAAGGACATGCGCAGTGTTAATGAGCGTCTGTTATAGCTTTTGATAAGCATATTAGTCGCAAAGGGTGACTAAAAATAGGTAACGAAAACCAACGTAATCAAAGCCGTTTATTGACCACATAGCGGTCATTTACGGCAGTCTCCATAACAAAATAAACTGCACAAAATTTTTCACCCTGCATTTTAAAATGAAATTACGACATTAACTAACAAATATTCTCAAAATTTATCGATCATCATCTCATTGCGCTTTTCTTCAAACCAACACCAATAGAATTAAACAGGGCTTAATTTGCATAGGAGCTCACGGGAGCTGAGCTCCTGCACTTCTTTTCAATTTCATAAACTTTCTAACATATTGGGCGAAATTCAGGTTATTTACGCGAAAAAACTAATTTTAGGGACTACAGCTCCTCTGTAGTTATTTTTGTTGAAAATTAGTCCTGGGATTAAAATATAACTCCTTTGTGCTGAAAATTATTAAAATAAACAAAAAACGTTAATACGCACAAATTTTTAGAAAACTGCCGAAACGTGCTTTGTGGTTGCAAGGAACCCCTATTTTAATGCAAAAAAAAATAGCTTATGGATGAAAATAAATTTTTCTAAATTTTTTATTGTAATATTTATTCGTATATTTTTGAAATTTTGATACCAATGAGCGAATTTTTTAGCATCATATAAACCTAGACTCAAATAAAAGAATTATCAAGCTACTTTTCTTCAGTTTATTTATTTATTTTTATTTATTTTATTTTATTTTAATATATTTATTTTATTTTATTTTAATATATTTATTTTATTTTATTTTTTCTCAAATTATACAACTTTGCATCTCAGTTTAATTATTTTTCTTCGGAAGCATTTTTTTTTCCTCCTAAGCAAAATTCCTTTCGGATCTCATTGAGTTTTTTACCCGCCAGCACTACTGACAGACGGTCTGTTAAAGCTCACAATCATAAAAAACGCTATTTTATGCAACTCATTAAAGATATTAGGTTTTGCATATAAACATATTTTCCGTTTTTTAATTGATATTTCATTTATTAATACAGTTGTGTACTTATCTAATTGCGCAGATAATTGAATTTTTAATAATTACTTTATGTATTACTAGGGATCCGTACCGAACTTGTTCGAGTTGAAAAAATTATCCGTCTTAAATAAATATAATGCAGATTTTTTTTGTTTTAAAATATCGCTTTGAAATATCATGGTATACAATGGTATACATGGTATCATGGTATACATAGGCTTTTTGTCTCGTTTTTATGACGATTTGTAAGAAATTGATTCACTTCATTTCCTAATCAGGAGAGACCGGCCTTTACTTCCCCGTGAACAATATAACCATATGCAAGGACCATGGGATCTCAAGAAATATTCCTCACTGACCTGCTGCTGATGCAGTAAGAATAGTACGGTAAATCATATTAGTCCATTTTGATTTTACTTGGGGTCCTGTTCTATTGCATACATAAAACAAATTAGTTTCAAAACGAAATTATTGGCAAAAACCGCCTTTAATTTTAATAGAATGAATGTGGGCTTCTAAAAGTATTCCTAAGATACAGAGATCGTACAGAGTTCTTAAAAGGAGACGACTTTGAACAGGCTTAAAGTATATCTGCACGCTTTTATCAAGTGAACCACAGGAATAGTTTGGTAAGAGTTACCTGCAATTGCGAAGATGACACCTCTCTCAATGTCTTAATCTTTTAGTTTGTTTAGAATCCACGGCATCTATATACAAACAGTGGCTCATCGAACATCCGTAATACATTATGCGGCAGACCTTCTGAAGACGCTATGCAAATGGCCCATTTTTTTCTTATGAAACGTACGGAGTCTTTCTGAATTAAGATATTCAAAGTAGTTTAAATCTGGAGTGGTCAGTTTTTCGACCACTAAGTAAAACTGCTGCAACTAAGTTTAAAAAAATAAATAACTGCACACACATCCTCACTCTGCCTGTTGATTTTGGTTACATGTTTTAAACTTTTCTCAGTTTCACCGGGTATGCCGATAAACATTAATTTGCTTTCTGGTATCATAGGCGAGTCGCTGGTTCGGTTACTAATTTGATTGCGTGACTGGAAACGTACTCATTCAGTAGGTTGCAATCATGTATTAATCTTGTCCGGAACATATAAACATACAAAATAAAACATCTCCTTTTATAATATTAGTATATATACTACCCTCAAAGGGTAGCCTGAAATGCATGCAAAATTAACTTTTAGAATCACGAATTAATATTCTATATATGCACTACTTGAATTCAAAAATTAATTTGCTCGAAACGAATCCCAGTTAGAATTCATTTGAATAAATTTTGATGCATTAACATTCTGCGACTCTAAATGTTTCGCTATGTTCAAGACTAATAGAGTGCTATATACCTTATCCTCTGCAGCCTCAAACACATGTCAACGTTTTGTTGGTTCTTATGCCACCATCGTGATTTTTTTTTTTTTTTTTTCACTTCTCTCTATTCCTTAGCATTCAGTTCAAACGGAGCCTTCAACTATTTTGTCATTGCAAGTGCGGTCAATCAAGGTCAATCAATACGTAATATTCTTATATGCGTGTTTACGTATATAAGAATAGATCAATACATAACCATAAACTGGTAGCGAAGACAAACTTTTGAGTTAAAAATTAGTATAAGTACACATATCATAATTTATAGCTTATGTCACTCAGTAAGAATGCACCTTTCATATAGTGAATTTTTTTTTTCAAATAACTGCAATGGTTTCAGAGATAAAAATCTGTCCTCTTGCTTTATAATATTAGTATAGATCATGGGTGCTCATAAGAAGGGTTTCGTGGCATTGGCTGCGCCATTGAAATTTTCAAAGCATTAATTTTAGAGTTTTTGAGTTAATTTCAATTGGCCTCGTTCCTCGGAGGGGGGCACCAATGCACAATTGGCCTAGGACAGGATGTTGACACCCAAGGCCGTAGCGAGAGGGAGGTCAGGGGATCAGACCCCCCCCCCCCCCCGCCCCCCGAAAATTTCAAAGTTTCACATAATATTTTAAAAAATGCCAAAAATTTCGTTTTCGGACTTCAATTCGGAAATATTCAAGTTGACCCCGACTCCCCCCTCCTCCCAGCCCAAAATATCACCGAAGATTGTCTAAACTTTCGGTTTTAGGGCTTCAATTCGAAAAAAATTCCGGGGGAGCGCCTTCGAAAATTTACCGAAAAATGGCCCCCAAACCTGTAATCCCACTAAAACTACCGAAGATCATCTAAAACCTGCCTTTTTAAAGGCCAACTTCAAAAATGTTTCGAGGGATTGTCTCTCCGCCCCTCCCCCTTCTCACCCGAGCATCATTAAAGATAGTTTTAAATTGAATTTTCAGGGCTTTAATTTTGAAAATATTCTGGAGAGGAAAGCTTTCAAAAACTAACCTTACCACTAACTAAAGTCGGTTTGGGGTCAAAATGTCGCCACCGAAATGTCGCGGGACGAAATGTCGCGGGACAAAATGTCGCGGCCAAAATGTCGCGGGTGCAAAATGTCGCCGGGCCGAAATGTCGCTTGTCCAAAATGTCGCCAGGCCAAAATGTCGCCAGGCCAAAATGTCGCCAATCCAAAATGTCGCCGGTCCAAAATGTCGCTTGTCCAAAATGTCGCCAGGCCAAAATGTCGCCGATCCAAAATGTCGCCGCCCAAAATGTCTCCGGGCCGAAATGTCGCCAGGCCAAAATGTCGCCGGGCCAAAATGTCGCCGGGTCAAAATATTGCCGATCCAAAATGTCGCCTGTTCAAGATGTCGCCGATCCAAAATGTCGCCGGGCCAAAATGTCGCCTGTCCAAAATGTCGTAGAACCAAAATTCGCTCATTCAGTTGGTAAGAAAAATGCAAATGCACAAAAATGCTGTTTAACACCAAATTTGCAGAATAAATGATTACTGCCTTTAATGAATGTCTCCGTTAAAAATGGGACTGAACTAACTGAGTTTCTTGATGAATTCTAAAAAGATTATTCCGTTTTGATTCGCAACTCTCGGCTGTTTTTCAGCAAACAAATAGAATACAAGCGTTACGTTATCTTATTTCTTGTGACTCGCTATCTACCAACTGTAAAACGTTCTGACGGCGTTCAGTTCTGACGTTCGATAAATTATTTTAAACTTTTCTTCAAGAATAGTGTGCGTTTGTATGTGACCGATTTTTTGGGGCCATTCTACGTCAAAACCTGTAGTAAGAATTCGAACGATACCCGCAAGTACCCATATATGATTTAGGGCTGCGTGGTTTTTTTTGCGTCAATTCGTTCAAGATAGTGGAGTAACTGAACGTTTTCATTGATATGCGTGACTGTCATTGGTCAAAAAATGATGAACGGAATCAAATAAAATGTTAGGAAGCAGCAGGGGGACAGATTTTGGGGCCAATAACACCAGAGGGTGGAGCAATCGAATGTTTTTTTTTCCTTTCTTTTTTATTATCTGTGACTGATATATCTCAAAAAGTAATACAGTAGACCCTCGTTTTCAGCAGGTTTATTTTACGCGGTTTCGATTATACGCGGTTGAAGATTTGACACCTTTGTTTTATTTACGCAGATGAGTTTCGGTTTTACGCTGATGCGGCAATGCAAACAGGTAACATTTTCCTCTCTTTCAAAACCCAAGCTCCTATAGATTGCAGATTACTCGTAACTAACTTGATTTTGGCGTGCTAAAAATCGAACTTGGGTCCTTGGAGACATTTTATGCGATTGGTTCCAGAGCTTTTTCTATTAGAAGTAAAGTGATTAAACTCACACAGTTCAGAACTCACTGGAAGAAGAGATTTTAGGAGTGACAAAGGAGGTCGAAACCAACGAGGATACCGACTCCGGTGACACACAACCAAAAACGCTCACATTGAAAATTTTGAACCATTCGTAGACAATAGAAATAATCTTTTTTTCTGATTTGTTAGTAAAGGAAGATTTTATCAAGGAAATGACGCAAGTGGTCATGGATGCGTTAATGCTCAGCAAAGAATTAGAGGAAAAATTCTTAATGACTACCAAAAGACTATCATAGCCAGCTCTTCTTCATAAACAGAACACGAAATTAGTTTGTTTTCTTTATGCATATTAGGCATAAAAATCGATATAAGTACACATTAAACTTTTTATACAATTAGTCATCACTAGAATGAAGTATTTTTTTTATCTACGGAACCTAATCCCTATTTTGAACCCATTCCCTATTTTTGATATTAGGTCTCAATTTACGTGGTTTCGATTTACGCAGCATTTCCGTGGAACATAACACCCGCGTAAAACGAGTGTCTACTGTACAAGGGTTAAGACAAAATTTGGTCTACAGGTATATCTTAAAGGGCGAGTTGCTCATTTATTTTTGGCTTCAGTCATCCCAAAAGGATGGATCACCGAATAATTTTTATCGTTTTATGTGACTGCTATATCTCAAGAAGTAATGCGAGGATTCATACAAAAATGTAGTATGCAAGTGAAATTAAACGAAAACAAGCCTTATTTTCGTTCTAAGTTGAGTTTCGTAATCGTTTACGTGAGTCAGTGAAATTAAATAAACAATGAAAAATATACTGAATTTAAATATGAGAGGTTGAGCAAGATATCAATAAAATCTTAATTAGCCGTGTATTTCTCTCATTTTTGTAGCACTTTAACTAGCGTGGGTGTTAAATAAAAACTGAGTTTGCATTCTTATACAATTTGCGTAGTAAAAATTCAATAATTAAAACAGCAATTTTTTCTGAGAGGGAAAAACTTATTTGTTTATTATTATTATCAGTATTCTTTTCTTTCTCAATTACCAAGCTATATTGAGCTGGAACTATTACTTTTTGAAACTCATTTTAAAAATAAGTCTAGGTCAAAATTGATCTCAATAATCTCATTGATATCAGTTATTTCACCCTACATTATGAATTTTTTTCTTTTCTATTTAAAATTGGAAAATGTGATTCAGCTGACAAGCGCTACTCCGCAAGCATGAAAGTATCCTCTTGAAAACCTCTAATAAAATAGCTGTTTTGAAATTGTCCCCCTTGATGTTCTATCGAATATATAAATTTCATGAATGTTGAGAATTGAAAATATTTGTCATCGCGTAGAGTCGTTTTTCAAAAATCTGAGTGAAAGACACCTGTTTTAGCAGTAAGGGGTATTATTGATTTCAAAAGATTTGACGGTGAACATTTCGACGTAATTTCAGAATTTTACTCATAAGACATGGGAGTTTCCACGGCAATAATCTGTCATATCTGTTAAACATTTGTTTTGCTGTCCCAAAATCCCACAAATGTCCTCTCAGAGGAAGGTCTCGAGCAGTCTTGTTAAACTTCTTCAGTTTCATTTCCAGAAAAAGTCTCAGAACAGTTTTGATCTTACTTTAACCAACGTATATCTCACTGAAAACGTACAGATTTTTTTTTTTTTTTTTTTTTTTTTTTTACAGTTCTTAGGGTGATGTTAAAAAATCTATGAGAAAATTAAATTTCATTAAGATACCTTTCTACTTTATTTCCACTCTGGCCCTTGATTTCGAATTTTTCCAGTGAAAGGGGAGAGGGAGGATAACGGGCATATAACCAATGCAAATTTCATAGGATTGCTATAAAAACCACTTCCACTTGTATATATAAAAAAAAATTCAAAGTCGGGGGCCATTCCGACTGATCCCCTAAATGACTGACTTGTCGCTAAGGTAATAATATGCTAGAGTGAAGGAGTTATTTGTTTTTACTTCATTACGCCAAAAAATACAAACCGCCTATTCTCTTGCCATATTCACATCGCGCCTCACTATTCTTTCATTCGCCTTTAGAACAGTTTAGTTTTACTTCCATACCAATTTTTCGTCTGAATCCTTGCGTTACATCTTGATCCTTTGCGTTACATCTTGAGTATTATTATTAATCAGATTAAACGAGAAAGAGAAATCCGTAACAGCAGCCTTTCGCATGTTTACGTTCGTAATAGTATACAGAAAAACGTATGTTTTTCTGAAAACTATTAATTTTCTGGAATTAATCTGATGTTTACGAATTAAGACAGGAGAAAACGTTTGGAATTTTTGAAGGAACTTACTTTGAAAGGCAATTAATATTCTTTCGCAACTTTTATGCTGAAAAGCATCGACGTACATTTAAATTTTTCGTACCAATTGAACTAGCGAATTTTGGGCCGGCGACATTTTGGACCGGCGACATTTTGGACCGGCGATATTTTGGACCGGCGACATTTTGGGCCGACGACATTGTGGACTGGCGAATTTTGGACTAGCGACATTTTGGACTGGCGACATTTTGGGACGGCGACATTTTGAACCGGCGACATTTTGGACCGGCGACATTTTGGCCGCGACATTTTGGGCGTATACCACTAAGGTTAACCAAAATTACGTTTTTGGAGCTTCAATTGGGAAAGATTTCCAGTCCCTTTAACGTTAACAAAGATAGTATTACAACCGTGTTTTAAAGATTTCAATTTCAAAAAAGTCCCGGGGCTGGGCCCCAAATCTCTCTTCCCTTAAACATTACCAAAGATCACCTAAAACTGCGTTTTTGTAACTATAATTTCGAAAAATTTTGGGAGGTTTTCTCTCCCCCGACCCCCACCCCCACAGCATAATAGGTCATAATCAACACTTGCATTTAAAAAAATTTAATTTCAAAAAAGGACCGGGGGAGCGCCCTTGAACCTCCCCCCCCCCCCCACTACAATACCAAAAATTACATAATTAGGGATATAACAATTGCAGTGGCGAAAAATGGACGGAGGAGCAACCTCAAACCTCTTCTCCCCTCTAACATTACCAAATATCGTCAAAATTGCTTTTTGAAGACTACAAATCCATAAACTTTCAAGGGAGATGCCCCTGTATTTAAGACACACGTGATGTAAAAAAGATGTCTTCAATTTCATAAACCTCCCATTCATTTTTCGACTTCGGAATGACCCAGAGTTTTGGATCATGCCGCGGCAGTAACTTCTGATTAAGAGCGGTAAGTTTAAGTGTTGCGATAAAAACACTTACTGGTGATCCAAAATAGGGTTTTAACCCCTTTGACAAAACCAGAAAGAGTTCAAAATTGCGTTTTTAGGGCCTTATTTGGAAACTTTTAAGGTCAGAGTCCCCGATCCCTGCTATCTTCCCTAATATCACTAAAAGTAACTTAAAACTGCATTTTCCGAATTTTGATTTTGAAAATTTACGGAAAGGCAGCAACTGCTTATTCGCCCCTTATGCCGTCGTACCAAACAAAATAGGAAATCATATTTTTTCGACTTCGATTGCAAACAGTTTCCCCTGTAGAACCTCTTTTTTTAGTCTAATGTTGCCAAAGAGAACTTTAGAATGTGTTTTAAGAAGGGAAAACTATTAAATTTCCATTTCCTTCCCGTAAACTCGCAAAAAGAAAATTTGTAGTGGCATTTTTAAAGTCTTATTGTCAAAAATTTGAGAAGTCCCGAACCTTCTTCCAATTTGAGAACTCCCAGCGTCATCAAGCATAGGTTTCATAACTTTAAAAAAAAAAATCCGAGTTAGAGCAACCACCTCCTCCTCTAACATGTCAACATGTACCCCAAAATTGCGTTTTTACAACTTCAGTAACAAAATTTTCCGGGGACAGTCCCAAATGCGTTTTTAAGGAAAAATTCCCAGGTAAGTGAACACAAACCAATTCCTTTCCTTTGGGTTACTACCAAATGTAGCCTGAATTGCGTTTTAAAAAAATGTCTATTGAAATTGCGTCTAAAGTACGGTACCGAACCCAGTATCAGTTTGGCATGTATTTCAAAATATTAAAAATACTCTTAGGTCTGCTCCTCCCTTACAAACAGTTATTTGTGCCCTCCTGACCCTCAGAGCTCATGAAAAGTGATTAGTGGTACATATTATTTTTCATGTCCAACTTGAGGGCCAATTAAAGGTCCTAAATGTCATTGATATGTTTTGCAATTGCGACATTTACGACACCACACATTTTTCTGAACCAACAAAACTTGTACATTATTAAATTTGTACATTATTAAAATGATATAATAAATTTAAACCATCCGAGAAAACATTTGCCCCGATTTTGATAAAGTAACTTTAACTCTCGGTAATTCAGTAAAGTTACTGTTCAAAAGAAAAAAAATCCAAACAAAAAAAAAAAAAAACAATAATACCGCCAACCCACTCCCACGTCTCCCTCCAAAATGTTTTTAATTTTGCTGCAGTGCGCCCCCCCCCCCACTGCCATATGTCTACCAATGCGTAATGTGCTTCAAAAATCATAGCAACAGGTGATGTTTCGTCGAAAATTTTTGACCCCCCCCCCCCCCCCGAAACAAAATCCTGGCTACGGTCTTGGTGACGTCTGTGTGTTTCATTTTGAAAGGGAAAAAAGATTATCATTGCTTTTTGATTGCAGTATTTAGCTTGAACGAAATTCTGAGAAATTTATGCAAAACCGAAAGTTTGAGGAGCAAAGAGCAATCAACAAAGCAAAGAAATTCGGAATGAGAAACGAAAAGTTTTAAATTAAAAAAAAAAAAAAACATTTCATGGATTGTAAAAACAATTTCTTGAAACAAATTCATTTATTTTTTAACTTTAATGGTCAAAAAAAAAAAAGGAAAAGTTTTCTCTCTTGTTATTTTTTTTAATATCATGTTTAAATGTGTGATATTAGAGAGATTTTATTACTGTTATTGAGCCACAGATGGCGCAACGTGGCTAAGCACCCACTTGTTGATCTATTTAAAAAACACTAGTTTCTCTTATGAAACTTTTTCATGCATCTTTCCTAAATCTACAGAGATTTATGAACTGTTTTAAATAAAGACCTTTCAACAAACAAGGTTTGTTCAGGTACATTTCCAGATTGATTTTATTTCTCACCCTTACGATTTCCTCCATTTAACACCTTGGCAAGTTTTCATTCAACCACATCCTTAAAATTATCGATTGAGTGGTCAAACATGACTTTAATAACGCAATGTTTCATCTTTTAATTTTAGATATATTTACCTACAACATCACGTTTTAGGAAAGAAATTAGGCATAAGTTGTTTCGTAGAAGAATTTTGCATATCAGATTGATGTATGATGTTCAATTCACTTACATTCATTAACAAAATTGTTGCCTTTTGTTTTATGTAACAAAAACTAATCAGCTTCTCACAATATAATTAATCAATTATTAATGTGTCATTAATTGCTTTAAATAATAAAAAAAATTATTATTTTAAATTCTACAATGTTTTTCATTGCGTCTCATAGAAAATAATGGAAACTTTGGACTCGTGTTTGTTGCATTATTTTCAGAAAAATTTGAAGAGGCAGGATGAGTGTTTTGCGAACGATGACGAGATTTGTAAACGTTTTATTTGTCATTGATGGTACTTAAAAAGTACAGAATGCGCCTTTTTTTAGTTTTTTGGTTACAATTTTTGTTAACTTCCGGCAGAACATTTTTTTAACTTTATATTTTAACGATGGCAAAAAGTTTTTCTATTTTCAGTTTGATTTTTTATTTTTATAATTTATTTCCAACTTTAAACCTAATGTTTATTAAAATTATTTAACGTCACTCTTTAGTTCGTTATTTTTGGTTTCTGAGTGTGTATCTTAGTTTAGCTGTTGTCATCCATTTGTTTTAAGCTATTATCTCTAAAAGTTCAGAATAAGCTTTCTTGAGAAAGGGGGCACCTGAACGCCTTTAGCTTATATTGTACTAATGAGATAAAAACTTGATGATATAAGGATCAAATTATTTTTAAAAAATCATGTAAAATATTGAGTTTTTCAATATATCGTTGCCTCAGAGCAACAGAAAGACATCTAATCCCAGAAATAACAGTAAGATATCCTACAGTTTCTTTGAGGCGACGATATATTTTTTTTAAATCTCTATAGCTTTTTTTATTTTTTAATAAAGTTTATTTATTAGTGCAAGATTCTGCAAACACCTTTTATTTCGTTACGAACTTCGAATCAAGTTATTTTATTTGCAAAGCCGTAATGCGATTGAAATTGTAATTTGGTACCGCATTCCGTCTCCATTAATATTATGGTTATACCAAGAAGGTACCATGTGATTTCTTTCATTTTTCACTTTTCTAAGCTGAAGCATAAGTCCACAATTCCTCAATTTGGTTTCTCGACCAAAATGGCAGAAAAAAAGCACTTATAAGGCAAAACTTAAAATAGAGAAATTTTCTTGTCGCTTAGGGCGAAAATTAAGTGCATCTTATGAAAAAGGACTTTTGAGATTTTTTTTTTTTTTTTTTTTTTTTTAGCAATGCGGTTTTCAAATTTACCGAATCGTTAGACAGAATTAGCAGAATAAGGATTTTTTCGGAGGTCCCATTGACCTAAGTGACCTATCGTGACGCCCCTAATAAAATCAAGGGTTATTTATGTGGAAAGGAACGTGCTACATTTTTAAGAGGAATGTTTTAAGCCTGAGAACTTAAAATTTTTATTCCCTTTCACTCGTAAATTACTTTTATCTAAGAATAAAAAATATCTTTGTGATAACAACTTTAACAAAATTAAAATCTCTCTCTCCATATATATATATATATATATATATATATATATATATATATATATATATATATATATATATATATATATATATATATATATATATATATATTCTGTCTTTCGCTTTTCCTCCACTTAATATCAAACGCTAGTTCTGCGAAATGCTCATTGAAATACCAGAGATATGGCAATTTTTCGACGGCCAAAGTTAATATTTCTGGGTTTGACTCTTTGTATGCTGCAAGGCGCTTCAGAAATTTTGAATAATTTATTAGTGCAGGAAGTGGTGCTACTAACCAATGTCTCAGAAATTCTTTCACAGTGAAGATACATGTGTTATTGGTTCTTTTGCTTCAGAGAATCTTTGACATCCACCTGGAATGATGGGTAACTCCTGGGACACAAAAGCTTACGCAATGAAATAGTGTTCCATACAGAAAAAATAAAATAAGCTAAGATCTCCCCCCACCATCAACCTTCTCTTACATGGAGAATCAGAAGTCAGCTTGAGAGAATTATCTTATTTATTTCATATCGTTCTGAATAGTTGTGTACCAGGCCCGTCATTAAGTAGGGATCAAAAGGGGACAATTGAACTCCCCTGGTTTTGAGAAATTAATGCATTTACATATAAGTGGGTGTGATTTTGGTTGTTTTTCGGTGTAATTCGCATTGAGTATACAACTTTTGAACCCCCCCCCCTACTCCTGGAAAAAAAGTCGAAATTACGGAACTACTCTCTACGCCTCAGCGTTTTTACACTTCCGCTTCAAAGTTAAAGTAGTCTATCGACCATGACAACTGAAATCATTCTAAAAACAGTACAGGTACTGCAATGAAATTTATTGCACAAAAATCTACTACCCTTATAGTATTTTCCGACATAACTGCCGTGATTTTCCTGGTATATTCAAAACGTGTTACAAAGTTTTGTATACCCTCTTCGTTGAAATGGTGCCGCCTGTGTAGTCAACCCCGGAATAACATGTTCTTTTAGTTCACTATCGCTGTTGTACCACCGATCGCCTGGGAAAGACTTCAGATAGCCAAACAAATGAAAGTTGCTGGGAGTGGGTTCACGGCTGTATGGAGGATTGTCAAAAGCGTCCCAGCTAAGTCCCCCTGTAAAAGTCCTCATGGATGATCACGCAGGCGGCAACATTCCACAAATCGGTATAGAAAAGTTTGTACCACGCTACGACAAATGTTTCGAAAATTACGGGAGCAATGTCAAAAAATAGTGTGTGGGTGGTAGATTTTTGTGCAATAAACTTTTTTGCTCGATCTCTACTTGTTCTTTTTTTTTTTATTTGAAAACGGAACTTACTTTCCGAACGTCACCCGTATGCTGTATCCAAGCAAATACCCCGTATGCGCTCATGAAGCGCCTGTTATTTAAAACCCCCTGCCAACCCCTGCCTGCCCCCTATTTAAACCTGCCAATATTTTTTTAATAATAGCTTTTATTTTAGTATATTTTTGGTTCACAACATTTGAATTCTCCCCTCCGTGGCATGTGACACACCTGGTGTGACTGTTTATGTTGCTTAAAATCTTGTTTCATTAAAAGTATATACTTATTTATTATTCTTTTCACAAGGGTCTCAAATACTAATTGTTTAAGTATATTTATTTTTTTAATTTTGTGTTTTAGTTCGTTTTAGTAGGACATGGAGTCATGTCACACAATAAATTCTCACCTCCGTTACCTAAACCCAAAATGCCATTCCTCATTAACATGTGGCAGTAATGACATCAAATTTTATTTTCTATGATGCAAGGGAGCCACCTTGTTTATTTTTAGCCATAGTTGAAGTTGTGAGATTTTTGTCGAAAAACAAGAAGATACATTTTGCTTTAAAAACTTGGTGTGGTTATTCTGAGTTCTCACCTCCGTGAACTTAAATTTCAGAGATGTAAATTAATGTAAAAAAAGAAATGAACGTGTTTTCATATGCTTAACATGTGCAGATGGTAGCAACGAAGAAAAAAAAATTTCCTGAAAAATGTATCTATTAGGCCTATATTAATGGGAAATTCCTCACATCCGTGACAGACATTATCAATGTCCTTATTTCCGACGTGATAATAAATGATGAAAGGGAAATACATCAGTAATAGGAATTCTACCAAAATTATAAATTGCCAGTATATCTTCAAATTTACTAAATACTATTTTTAACATACATTTGAAACTACTAATTAAGCCGTATTTTAATTAAGAGAGCTTAATATTATGCTCCCACTAATCATTGAAATAGCCGATTGTTTGCACAATCAACAAAATTACTACTTTGATATTATTGGCCTCGATTTTTAAATATTAAAAGTTTTTTTTCCCGTAAACAAGGCATCTTTTTATTTTTTTTATTTATGAGTAAAATAATTGGAACTTAGCCGGGCCATTGTTTATGGCTACTTCTAGTAGGTAACACTTTCATGTAAGAATGAAAAAAAAAAGAAAGAAATGAAAACAAAAGGTTTTAAAATTGAAAAATAGTTGCGTTCAAAAAATGACCCATATATATATATATATATATATATATATATATATATATATATATATATATATATTATCTCTAAATAAAAAATATGGTTTAAATCAAAAAATATCTTCTGCCATCAAAACAAAAAAAAAAAAAAACCGTGGTTTAATTGTCCAAAAAGTAGGTATTTTCCAAAATATATACTTTATACCTTTTTTTTTAATTTGACCAGCACTATGGAGACATGAGGTCTCAACCGAGCTGGATACTAAATAATTTTTTACAGTTAATATTAAATAGATATTGGGTAAATTTTGAGCACTATTAGAAAGCAACGCAACTGAAAACATTTTTTTTTTTTTTTTTTTGATGAAAA
The DNA here is from genome assembly GCF_026930045.1 of Uloborus diversus. Lineage (NCBI taxonomy): Eukaryota > Metazoa > Arthropoda > Arachnida > Araneae > Uloboridae > Uloborus > Uloborus diversus. Next base: position 200,039,708 of record NC_072733.1, on the reverse strand, counting down.
AAAACCTTTTTGGTGAGTTTGAACCCCTTGGGAAGGCAAAAAGTAACAACTTATTGCGATAAAACATTTCACATTAGATCTTGTTCACAAATGATGTCACGGTTTGACGGGGAGGCGAGTTTTCGAAATTGTGACAGTTTGCTACAAGGGGGTGGGAAAGGTAACGATCAGTGTGACATCACGCATTATTTTAATAAGATGTTTCTTAAAAATAGCGTAACATGTAACAAGAGGAGGGAAGGAAGTAAGGCGAAGTGTGACACTTGGAGACAAAATGGGGAATTTGGGATCAAAATATTGAAAAAAAATTCGATATTATTTATGGTCAGTTTCTTAATTCCACTGCACCACTGCATAGAAAGGAATTCTGCACTGTTTTATGCAATGCCGAAGAAACCATCTTTTTTTTCTTCTTGTGGACAAGATGGTCATTTGGATGGGAGAAGAGAGAAAAAAGGATATTTATATTATAGCGTATTTCAAAAAAAAAAAATTCCCCTAATCAGTTTCTAATAGCGCGGAAACCTTGCACATTGGCATCCTAATAACGGGTAAAATAATTTAAAAAAATATTTTAAAAAATTGAAATCGCGCAAGAGCCCTCAAGTTGAGAATCCAAGTCCACAGTTGAATAAATTAACAGAAATTATAATAAAAGTTTAAGCACCCTGATAATTCACAGTCGAGTTTCAACCGGAGATAATTCATGCACCAAATTTTTTTTTTTCAGATAATACCGTCAGATAGAGTGACTTATGACAGCAGGGGTTACATTGTGGCACAAATATTTAAGAGATCGGATACGGTTTTTATAATAGATAGAAGGTTCTAAATGAACTGCACTCTGCTTTAGTTTTTGCGTAACTTAATCTAACCTCATTGTAATAGTACTGATACATAAGATGCGACTTAATCTCATCCCATTCTGACCCCACCCCATTCCACGGTGCATTACAGTAAGTGTTAAGATGCAGATTTCAAACATATTGTATATTTAAAACAGCAAAGAAATGCTTTTATAGTTCAGCCAGAGCATCATAATTTTAGAAAATATTCTTTAACTGTCTTAAACATTTTAGCTGACTTTTACTCAGCAAAATTTAAAGCGCACATTAAATAAAAGAAGGTATATAAGTTTTTTAAACTTTCCAAAATGAATTTCTAGGCTGTAGATTGCGTTATACTTAAGTAATTCTGAACCTACAATTATTACAGAGCCACCCCTCGTGACAGAGGTAAGTATTGCGGTGTTGAAATCGATTGCGGAATTTGATCTTAGTGAAATAAAATAATTTAAAAGTCTAACACACGTACAAGATATCAGGAATCGAGAATATTGTTAAAGAAAGCACCAAGTCTTCAAAACACGTGAACGGTATTTAATTATTTAAGTTTTGTAACTTGAAATTATTTCAAATGTATTCTAATTTTTTTTTAAATATATTAAATTATTTTGAAGAAAACTATAAATATAGTGGAGGAAACTTAAATACTTTTTGAACTTGGGGAAGAAAAATTGTGGGATATGTAGGAGCACTTGAAATCTTGAATTTCCAAAAGATTTTCTATTGCATTCCAAATATATAAATATGTTTGTATAGTTCTTATTTTCAAACTATTTTTTTTTCATTCCTAGCATTAGCTGCGCATATTGTGTATCAAATGCTGTATTCAACAGTAACGTGATGGGTACAAGATTCACGTGCTGCTGACAAAGAATGGAAGATACATGTTAAACGTGCCTGGAGGAGGCGAAGAAGGTTCAGGAAGGAGAAATTTGAATCCGTGTTGCTCTAAATGAATAAAATCTATTCTTAAGATTTTCAGTTTTGCAAAGACAACGTGAGTCACGTGTTGAATGTTCATTCAAAGCCACGTGCACATGAATTCAACAGTGGTCAATATAATGAACTATTTATATAAAGTAGGGTAAAAAGAACTGCCTACTATAAATGCCACCTAAACTACGAAGCCAGTCGGAATTGAGACAGTATCTGTTGATGAAATGATCTTTGTGTTTACAGCAACAAGTAAGTAATATTCCTCAAGATCAAGTTGGTTTCTTGTTTATAACTCTGAAACTTCTTTGGTTTCAAACACGTTGAATGTTGTTTAATAGAGATGATGGTAAGGTTTTTGAGCTTCTGGAAAAAAGAAGATGTTTCTAAACCACTCTTCAAAATGCAAAGGTAAGTGGGTTATAACAAGTTTTTTTTCGTAATTATCTTGATAATAAAAAAGGAATGTCTTACATTATATTGTTTTGATAAAAATTTATTCAGTGATTTCTCTGAATGAGGCAGAATGATCCTGTAGTTTATTTTATTTTTTATTTTATTTATTTATTTATTTATTGTGAGTTAAGACAATGCGACTCAAATGTTATCATTATTTAAACAACAAAAAGATCAATTTTATGTCGTCGAAGCGTGTGCGAGAAAATATTCGTGACCTGAGAAAAAGAAAAGGGCTCAAATGTTCAACTAAAAATTGAACATTTAAGGATCAGAAATCTCTGATTTAAACGTGCTTTTTTTATCATGAATGCTGTTACGGGATAGGTATCAGAAAGAAGTTACCGTATGTGGTCCACATGAGAGGCTGTCCAGAATAGAGAGAAAATCATGTTGCTATCACTTAATTTAAACTTTTCTTTCTGTTTACATTTTTTTTCTTTTTTTTAGTAAGAGTATTTTGTCTTCAATCAGGAAAAGGAAGGAATGCAATGATAATTTAATATATATATAATATACCGTAAAAGCGGGTGAGAATGGTTTTGAGGGTGAGAATGATACAAACCTCAGTTTTGACGTAATAAGCGTTCGTAGTGCATTCTGGGCTAGCTCAGTTTCAATAGGAACTATTGTGCAACCTTCTCTGGTGATGAGAGAGTTGTTATCGCTGTCAAATCGACCTGCCAAGCGAATAACCTGGTGATTGTGAGTTTATTTGTAGTGAGCAACTGATGCTACGTGTTTGTAGGTAGCTCGAAAATTTATGTTGGTGGACTTTTAGTGCAGAAGGAATACAAATATCTTAAGTACCTTTCGCTTTCATATTACATAAAGAAAATTACTTCCAATTTTCATTCAAAACTAAAATATTTTGATGTTTATACAGTTACGAATGTGTAAAGTTTACAATTTGGACGGTGAGTATGGTACAGTAATTAGTCGGGTGCGTTGGGTTATCGGGGGAAAAGTACCCAGGAAAAATCACGGGTGTAGATGCAAGTGAGTTAGAAGTTATAGCGAGGTATTTTGCAGTGGCCAAAAAATGATGATAAGGTTTGTATCAATCTTCAAAAATCATGAAGAAAATGAAGCCTTTGTTTTTTTTTCTCGATTTCATGATGTACCTGACTCTACAAAGCTCAATTTTCAGCATAACTTACATCTACGATTCTCCCGTTAAAATATAAGAGAGGTAGATTATGGTACAAACCACCGAAACCTATATGTAAACGTTGAAACATGTGCTGTACCATTCTCACTTGCAATGAGAGGTTGAGATTAGTACAAAGAAACACCGCTCTGGAGGGGGTGTGGGTAAGGTATCAAATTATTTCAGGGTCTGAATCGAAAGCCAAAGTCCTAAATTATAATAAAAACGCAACTTCAATTTTTTCAAATGAATGTTGAGTAATTACAGTCAGAAAGGTATTAAAACTGTACCATAGTCACCGGCTTCTACGGTGTAATTATATATTATATATATATATATATATATATATATATATATATATAATGAAAAAAGGAAAGTGAACTAACAAAAAACGCCTAAACTTGAAATCGAATTAGACCTTTACATTATTGTTCCTTTTAAAACCCTCAAATCTAAAGCAAACCAGGTATTCCTAAGGTTCCCGCTTCGATCCCAAGCTCAGGCAATTTTTCATCTCTTTGTCTCATTTCAAGTTAAGTATTTCAATGTGCTATGTATTATATGTAGATATGATGTATAAGCTGGTTTTAATGTCAGCTGAGTTCCACTTAGCGCCATCAACGAAGCTGTTAATGATTTGAAATAAAACCACTTGAAGTCTTTATGATTTTATTGGGAGCAAATAGCGGTTTTGCAGTTTGAATGATTTATGACATAACACATTGTCATTGGCATATACTATAAGAGAAATATGAATCTAATTTTTAAAATCATTTTAAAACGATGCAAGCGGTGTTAAAATCATGATGTAATGCAATTATAAAACAAAGAGAATTCATAAATGTTCAATCACGAGTAGTTAGTTTCACTTCGTTTTAAATTACAGAAAATTTCGCTGTTCCTAAAGACGATATTAGTTGGTGGCAGGGAAGAAAATCAGAGATAATGTGACAGTTCTGAAATAAGGAAATCGTTTAAATAGTTGGGAAAAAATAATTATGACTCTTCGAGAGTCTATATTTTATTGTCCTTTTGAAAATGTACAGGTATTTACATTTTTTAGAACTTATTTCCGATTTTCAGAATTTATTATCACATTTTAGTAACCCATACTCATTTTTTTATTCTGAGAATATCACATGGTTATTGTTGTACTTTGATACTTTTCTCTGTTATAATTCATCTCAGAAATTAAAAAAAAAAAAAACAATCCTGTCACAAATTTCTGGGACCCCCTTTTCTCATATTCCTTATTTTATTGATTAAAACTTATTAATCTCCGATTCTTTTCCTTAGTCAAATTTCATTATTTCACCCAATTGAAAGGAATTTTCGAAAGCGTAAATCAGGGAGAGGGAAAAAAATCACTTTTTTAAAAAAAATTTCTTCTAAACATTATAAAATTTTTAAATGTTGCACTAGAACTCATTATTCGAGAAATAAAATGCTGTATTGGCTATAAAGATGAATTTAATCAGATCATTATTCATAGGCCTTAAAAAAAATTAAATAGCACTAAAACTCATTCTTCAAGAAATGAAATGCTTTATTTCCATAAAAATGAATAAAATCAGATCATTATTCATAGGCAATTAAAGAGTGTTGCCATTACTGCTGTTATTAACATACTATTTTTTTCTTTTGATGAAAAAGTACATATCGATGAAATGTTTTTTTCTCCTTGAGCATCGAAAATACGACTAAATTTGCCTAGTTTCGTGACCGGGATGTTTAAATATTATTTACAAGACTTATAATATAGTAATAAATATATTAAATTTAGCTAAAACGGAAAAAAATGAGAGAAATGTCAATTGCTAGGATCAAAAAGTCATTGTTAAAAGGCACCAAGAGAGAAACATTTAGAAAACCTGATCAAAGCAAAAAGATTTTTTTTTTTAATGCATCTTTTTTGCTTAAGAATACGCATTAGACCAAAGGATTTGTTAATGAAAACAAATCAAAACCAGAATATTATACAGAACATTAGAACAAAAAATCTATTAATAAATTTGTGCGAACATTTTTTTCTTTTTGGATCATATAAGTAAAATCAACATTTAAATAAATCAATTGCAACTGCATGCCTTTCCAGTGAAACATACAAAGGTTCTTGAAACTAATGTAGTTCATTGACATCGATTCTTTTTTCATTAGTTTTGATCAGTGTAATCGATCTGCTTGAAATTATTTACAGTGAAAACTAATTCAAAAGTTCAAATGGAGGCAAAATTATTGTGCCGTGTCAATACGGTGCTTTGAGCGTTGTATGACATCATTTCCATTTTCTCATGCGTTAAAGAAAAGGTGAAATGTTTGCTGGGCAGAGGAGGTCGCCTTATCCCCCACCCCCCCGACAAATGAGAGCAAATGTTAATAAACCTTCAAAAGGAAAAGAAGGTTTGGTTGTTGAAATTAAAATCTAAAGATTTTTATAAAACAACTGAGACCGTAAAAAGAAACAGAAATTAATACTCTTCATTAAATTGATTACCTATCTCATGAAGAAGCTTTAAACTTTCAGGTAATTTGTAAAACCTTGATTATGACGATGAGAATTTAAAGAAACATAAGGAAGTTCAGGTATATTTAGAGAACATTAGTTTTTAAAAAGTGTTGTAACTATTAAACAAACCCATGAAGCATATAATTACCTATTAAACACTATTTTCAAAAAGATTTCCTTCATTTTTAAACGACAACTAAAGCAAACCATGAAACTCTTTTTAGATTGTATGTAACGTGAAGGAAACGAAGACCCCCCCCCCCTTTTTTTTAATTCATTAAACTCCCGATTATCCGCGGAATAGGGTGGCACCGAATTCGCGGATGATCCGCAAAGTAAGTAAAATATGATACTAATGTGTACAATAGCTGAAAAAAGGATCGCTCATTATTACATATGGATTACACACATAATCGAGCTGAAACAGTTTAAGCAAGAATCATGCATACCAAAAATGCTTAGGAGAGGGGAGAGGATTTTTTTTTTTTGAAGTAGAAGAAGACTGATTCGGTCACTCTTTTATACACATAAGTCGTGCTAATCTGAAATCTAGTAAGTAGTGTCGATTCAAAAATCAGTTTTCAAGTAGTCAGGTTTCGATGACCATTGAAAATTTTATATCATTAAAAGGGGAGGGAAAGATAGAAGTAAGACTGTCTAGAAATAGATTCTGCACAAGTGAAAATGTGTTCACGTGTCTGCATTCAATTTAACATAGCCGGTTTTTTTTTTTTTTTTTTTTTTTTTTTTTTTTAATGAAAGGCCGCGAATAATCCAGCCTGCGGATAAACCGAAGACGGATAATTAGGAGTTTACTGTATTGCGAAGACCTAGCGTTGAAAAATATGGGTGAAGAAAGTATACTGATATTGTTTTTTTAGTTTGGACTTTTGCTTCATATTTTATTATATTTAGAATAATACTGAGAGGACTCAGTATTATTCAGTTTGCTAACACTGAGAGTATTAGCAAACATTTTATTTACATTTCAGCTAAGAGTGCAACTAATGAGAGAGTTGGAGTATTAAATCTAATATGTAGGGTAAGGGGGGATAAAATGAGTCACTTTTATCTCACTACAATTTTCACTCTCGAAATTGTGTAACACTGAAATGAACGATATATATTTTCTCCTTTTTTTTTTACCTTCATTTTGACATTAGAGGCATCCGTGGCTTTGTGGTAGAAGCTTCGTCTTCTAAGCCGGAGGTCGTGGATTCGATTCCCGCCGGTGCCCTGGGTGTTATTACCTTCTCTTTTGTTGTAAATCTTTCCTATGTGTTTCAGGAAGCAATGCGCTTGGCACGTAGTCCTCTATGTATGTGATGCTGTTTAGCTTCTAAATAAATCTTGACGTTACATTCTTTAGAATAATTTTATGCAATTTTAACATAATTTTTTTAATTATAAACTAGTTAAACCAAACTTAAAAGTTCTGGCCCATCTCACCCCACCTTGAGGTAAAGCGGGTCACCATGGTGTAAAATGACTAGTTATTACTTTAAATTCCTTGCAGTAATAAAAGATGGCCTATTGCACATTCTGCTTGAACATTCAAACTTTATAGTAATATTGTCGATGGTTATTGCAAAAATGACTCTTCTTAAAACTTCTACATCATTTTTTTCCACGATATCAATAATCTTTCTTTTCTGGGGGAAAACCATAATAATCCTCTATTCTTGATTTAATTAAATGCTGCACGTGTATCTTTCTCATCACTAACAACAAGTACGATTTGAACAGTAAGTCATTTAATTGACTTTTTACCTTGTTGACTTGTACTCTCAGTCAACTATCGGCATTTTTACGACTGGCAAATATTTAATGCTACCAAGTACCTATTGCGTCTTAATTATTGATTTGGAACTTAAAATTTCTAGTTCACATTGAATTGTGCTGATTAGACTGTCTCCTTTGAAGGACTTGAGAAAATAATGAATCTTCTGCTACGCCAATTGACCATGTGCTACAGTTTCATGTACTTGTAGCACCAGCCAATTGGCGTTGATTGGAGAGATCAGTCAACTGCAGTCGAACGGTATGTTTGTTTTTTGCACATAGACACAATTAAAATGGGACAAAACGTCAAATGTCACAATGTTTTATTGGTCCACTTATTTTGCACCTATGATTGGAGACATTACACCACAAGTACACCTGAAAGTAAGTACTTCTAATTTGTTTTACTATGGTGTTCCTTAATTGAATGGGTATCTAGAAGAAGGGCAAATATGTTACACTTAATTTTCACTACTATTTAGTCCTTCCTGTAAAATTTTAAATGTGTAAAAAATGCCCTTCATCTGGGGACCTAGTCAATTGTCTTTTGCAATGTTGCGTCATTGAAAAGAAACCTGAGGTAAGATCATAATAATCATACTGAATTACTTCGCATTCTGATAATGTGAAAGATGAAGCTGTTTATTTACATATATATTTTTTCCTTTCTTAAACGTAATATTTCTAAACTTTGATAACTTTGCAAAAATCTTTAAAATTCTTTAAGTATTTCTTTTGCTGTACATGCATCGTTCTATAATTGAAGAAAGGATTATGATATAGTTATCCTACCAGAGATGATGGCAGATCAACTAGACTTAATTTTGTAGTAGGTATGGTCAGAGTGCGCACGTGCACGTTGCAAACGGGTTATAAAAAATGTAATGTTTTTGTTTTCGCGAGGACGCGTTAATTGCGCTCTAATAGTTTCAGCTTTTTAAGTCATTGTTTTTCCAATGTAGTACATAGTAGTCGTTGGGTCCTGCACTGTACGGGTTTTAAATGCAATATGTCACTCAGAAGAGAGGAACAAATAATAAAGAACTAAAACAGCAGAAAATAACCCATCTCTCCTAGGTGTGTATCGTAGCAGGCCCCCTCGTGGTGCACCCTGGGTAACGCAAAATCTGCTACAGCTTTGCCACTCCTCCAGTGTTCTTTGATTTAATGTTTTTTCCAACATGACATTTAAATATCATTTTAAACAGGATGCTCTGAAGATATCAAGGGGCAAGTCCTGGGCAGTTGTGAAACCCTTCTTGTGTCCCTGAAGCTCCCAAAAAGGCGGCTTTGGCTACCTTGAGACTACTAACAGGGCATGATTGTCTACGGTCACATATTCACAAAATTGGAATTGCTGACTTTAATAACTAAATAAATAAATAAAATCTTTCCTAAAATCACTTGCACATGACAGTTATTTCACATTGTCCTAAACATAAAATATAAGGAAAAATTATCCGCATTAGAAACAAATCGTTCTATGATAATGTCGCTAAAATCGTCAAGCAAACGTACCTTTTCATGCACACTATAAATTCAAATTTGCTTGGGAAAATTGCTTTCTTCGAATGTGCCTTCTCAGAAAGCAGGGTCTGACTACCTCACAGTTCCGCGGGTTCGTAGACCTGAGCACCATGATATTATAGGCACTAAAATACCGTAAATTTCTTTCTTTATCCCTCGACCGTTCTTCTGAAAGAGGAGCATCAATTTGTATCAGGATTAGTATGGAATAAATAGGCATATTTGAATGACTATTTAATACAACTATGAAACGGAACGAATTTTCTTGCCAGGGGGCACAACTTCTATCTGGCTATAGGCGTCACTTTGGCTTGATCGGGTCTAGAAAACAATGTATATATTATGGCTGATTCAATTTTATTTTTCTGCCTTTATCGATTGTGACAAAGCCTCAAGCATGCAACTTGTAGTCAATTACCATTTTTTACACTTTCAATTTTACTTGTTCCGCACGGTATCGAAGTCCCGTTTAAAAAAAAACAATAAATCGCAATGTAACAATACATATGTCGTTTATAATGACTTATTTTTATTAGTAAATTTCTGATCTAAATTTCCATATAATCTAAACTCATTGCAGGATTCTGAATTACAGATCTGTTGTGGTTAAAACGTTTATTTTGCGTTGGAAAAATCGCAATATAACTTTTTAAAAGTATAGCACAACAAAATAATTTATTATCTTGAGCAGTGCATAAATGAATAGTATCTCAAGCTATACATTTATGTACTGTTAGCCGAGGTGGTTAGAGTAACTTGCTAACGCAAATTACTCTAACCACTTTATTTTATTAATTAATTGATATTATTTTAGCTGAATTCTGATTCAAATTTCCATAAATATATAACCTAAACTCATTGCAAAATTCTAAACCACAAATGTGTTGTTGCATTAAAATCAGAAAAGAAAATCGGTTATTTTAACATGGTAAATCGCAGTGTCATCTTTTATTATTTCACAAGGGTGTTTTTTAGGAATATGCCATAACTTCCTTAATAGTTCAACAAACATCTTAAGTAAGGCATCCTTCTAAAAGTTTTTTTCATGTATATCGGTAAAATACAAATAAGCAATTCACATTTTATTTTATTTTTTTTTTTTTTCAAGTCTCTCATTATTTCTTATACCCTCACGAACATGTGCTTAATCACCCCCAAACCAAAGTACATCTTTACTTTACATCAGTGAGGACAACTTAAAGGCGATAAGTCATTCATTTTAAAGAGGGGGCACCACGCAAAGGTGACTGATATCACCTCCCCCTACCGTTTTTTCAGCCTAATTTTCCTTAAAATTTTATTAAAAAAGAACAAAAAAGCATGAAAGAAGGCGTAATGCATTTTAAAAACATCGCTAAAAAAAGGTCGAAAGTAAAAAAAATTATAATTGAAGGTATATCGATTATTTAAAAATTGGAAAGTAGAGTATTGAGATGCCGAAAATGTGTGTCTGTCGGTCTGTCTGTCTGTCTTTCCCAAAATAACTTAAGTGACTAGTCCAATTTGAAAAAACTTTTTTGTTCAAAAGATTTCAGTGAGGGCACCTCATTCCTATGTTTCACTTTCTGGTTTGAACAATTTTTTGTTCAATTTTGAACAGTTCAAAAAAAACTACTAACATTCGCGCCTATGGGGATATTTAAGGCATACATAAATTCCAAACTTAAAGGCGGATTTGTTTCTAACAAACTTTCTTGGAAAAGCAAGTTCGTTATTGCTTCAAGCAAACTTTCTTGTATGGGAAAGATCTTTTTGATTTGAACAATTTTTCGTCCAATTTTGAGCAGTTCAAAACATTTAACATTAGCGTCTACTTGGAAGTTTAATGCAAAAAAAAATATTTGATTGGAGGTCAAAATTTCAAAAGTTACTGTTAAATGGGAAGCCTTTATTTTGAGCGCTAAAAAAAGCTGTAAACGGAAAGTTAATTAAAAATACTTATATTTCAAAATCTCTTAATAGCGGTCATAATTAGAGCTCAATTGGAGTAGCTATTCTTCAAAAAAGACTGAATTACACAAGTTCAGCTTAAAACTATTCAACGTCGCTACATATTTTATATTTATAGCTGAAACGCCTTAAGATAATGTTTACTAGTGTTTTAAATGTTATGCTATCTACAGAGTCCATAAACATCTGATAACTTTTACGTAATTTGTTTTTTTCTTTCGTCATCTACTTGTCAATTTATCTTCCATGAATATGTAATAATTCGCTTGAAATTCAAGCTAGTTTTAAATGTTAGCAATATAGTTGATGCAAATTAGCTCAGTAGTTTTCTTGCTAATAAAGTCGTAATCACTTTTACTACAGTGTAGTTATTTAAGGAAGGATTTTAGTCAGTTTTCAAAAATGTCTTATTTTGACTTTGTACGGAGAATTCTTATGTTTAAATAAATATAGCTTGAAATTTCAGCATTTGATATTTTTAATTTTTAAAGTTCATTCGTGAATTCTAAAGGATGTTATTAATTCATTTTTAGCCGAAAAACGAAGCAGACGGACCTTAAATCTGACTAATTCAAAAATAAAAGTGGAAGCTACCAAAAGTTTAACGACCTTGATAAGGCATAAGAAAAAATGATAACATAAGTAGTCTCTTTGTTTGGTTTCGCGGGAAAGACGAGGGTTGCTTTCTTGCACTTAAGTAGTGCCATAAGGAGCAGCATCTTGCATTAGCAGTCCCGTTTACTCTCTCGATCGGTGAAGTTAACGTCGTTTTCGTTGCTTACAACTGTTTCCAAGTAGTAATAGCTGCCATTTATGTATGTCATTAACAGATTTACCATTGTCGCAACATCAAAAATTTTGCTGATGGAAAATAAAATTTAGAAATACTAAATCTTGGGTAGGAAAAGTCAAAAAAAAAAAAAAAAGAAAATTAATTTGAATTCTGAAATTTCGAATTCAAATTATGTTTTTCGCAATCACGAACTGAGACAGGACCCTACTCATTGGAGTTATTGTTTCTAGAAACAGCTCCTGCTCCCCCCCCCCCAAGCCTGCCTCTCCTCCTGGGCGGTTACGTGTGCATAGTTGTGTGTGTAAGTGTGTAGGCTTGTGTGTGTGCGTAGACCTGTGTGTATGCACGTAGGCGTGTGTGTATGTGTATGTGAGCGTGCGTGTGTGTAGGACATGGATGCCTCCGACCAGGAGAAGCGGATAGCTCAGGACCGGAGCAGCCGCGCCGCGCTGCCTGCAGAGGACTGTGGGCAGTGGTGCTGCAGAGGCTTCTGGTCCAAGTTGAAAAAGGCACGGAGCTCAAAAACGGTCAAATGAGAACAATAAGCAATCGTGATTGCTCAAAAAAATAGAAGAGCAAATATTTATTTTTTTACGCATCCAGTGTAAGCAGAATTAAGCAGGGCGTTGCATTCACTGAAGATCAGTGTTTGCGATTGCATCCTGAGTAGGCTATGCCGTTTAATTCAAGTTTCGCGCTTTCAGTGGGAGCTAGTGGCTGCTGCTACGGAGTTTTGTATATGATTATAGGTGACAGCGGTGCTAAGAGTTTCGTTTTTCAAATAAGTTAAAAATTTGTTAGAAAAACTTAGCATTAGAGTTATTATTCTGAATTTAAATTAGAGTATGATATACCCCTTTGAGATTCAGATTGTTTTTTGAGCTGCATTTTGTAACTTTTTTTTTTAGATTGTGTTTTTAAGAAGATTAATTGCGTTTTCAATTTACACCTCCAATAATGATAAAGTCCCACACAGATACAATCAGGCTAAACTCGGAAAGGAGAAGCTGCAGTCTCTGGCTCTAATGGTGACTGAAAAGATGGCGTAATTAAGCTCTAGAACAGGGGTTCTCAAACTGTTTGGACTCGCGGCGCCTTTCAAAGAATCAGAATTTTATCACGGCATCCTAGTCTATCTCTATTATATACATATATATATATATTTCAAAATTCCTTCCGGGGTTTGAAAGCCTAATTGAAACAAATATGTACTACCAATGCAGCAACAATATTGTCTAGAGAATGAAACTGTACAAGTTTCTTACTGCGTTGATCAATTCGATATCTGGTGGAAGAGAACTGAAGAGCTGACGCAAAATATGAAGCGTGTGTTTAAATTTTAGGAGAATGCCATAGCAATGTATAACTAAAAATATAAATGTGTAGGGTCCGGATCATGTGATCGTGGTATTTCCTTGGGTAATCTAAGAGTGTTTGGGAATTTATGTTCTCGACAGATGATGAAATGCTTGGGTTTTTCCAAGGCCAGCTGCCGATATAGTCACGAGACGTCGTGGCACTTAAAGCCCTGGTTTCCTAGAAGCGAATCGCCGATCTTCGACGTCGCTCATCGACGTAACGCTGAAATCAAAGTTAAGTGGATTCCGACGTGACCACTCAGAACGCCGAATCGGCTCGGGCGCGCATGAGCAGAAGAATCAAGTTTTCGCCTCGGCGAGGAACGACGCCGACGCTAAGCGTGTTCGCTTCTAGGAAACCAAGGCTTAAAGCCCGGTTTCCTAGAAGCGAATCGCCGATCTTCGACGTCGCTCATCGACGTAACGCTGAAATCAAAGTTAAGTGGATTCCGACGTGACCACTCAGAACGCCGAATCGGCTCGGGCGCGCATGAGCAGAAGAATCAAGTTTTCGCCTCGGCGAGGAACGACGCCGACGCTAAGCGTGTTCGCTTCTAGGAAACCAATGCTTAAGAGAACAGAGCGGAATCGAGTAAGACGTTGACGGGCGAAGACGGTCGCCGAAAGAATATGTGTCTTTTGTGTGTGTGTTCTATGTTGTGTAACGTCTATTTTGTGGAATAAACTCTTTATGTTAACTGTGGCTTGAAGTCATTTCCCATAAATGTTTCTCACATAAATTAAAAAAGCGGGATATGCGAAGTTTTGGAGAAAAACGAATTTCAAAAACGTAATTGTGAATCCTTTTCGTTAAACAAAAAATTTTTAATGGAGAAAATTAATTAATCTTTCCAGAAATGAATATCTGAGTTTTGATGCATTATAGATTTGATGAGACTATTAAAACTAATGCGCCATTTAAATTGGATAGTGCAACATTTATTAGGAATTCATGAACAAAACAATTAATTAAACATTTAATTTGCATTTACAAGTATTTCGGCCAGTCTGATTTAAAAAAAAAATCTATAGCCTTCCTCAATAAATGGACTGTTCAACACAAAATTAATTTTTCAATTCGAACCAGTAGTTCGTGAGATTCGTGCGTTCAAACAAACGAACTCTTCAGCTTTATATTATTAGTATAGATATAAATTTTCCCGTTTTTATAGCATTTTTAATGTTGTTGCACTCATATTAGTCATAGCGTGATAATATGCAGCCTATAGCCTTCCTCAAAAAAAAAACACTATTCAACAAAAAAACGAATTTTTCAGTTCGAACCAATAGTTCCTGAGATTAGCGCATTCAAAGAAACAAACTCTACAGCTTTATATTATTAGTTAATTAATAAGAAAAATATATATAAGTGATACGTATACATATTTTTTTACAAATCAATTTTTAGCATCGTTTAGGATTTTCTCTGAAATTTGCCATCGAGATTTGCCTCGTCGTTGACTCTAACCTACGCCCACTGGATCGCCAAGCCCGCAATTTCAGGTCGAGCCACTGTGGCCACGCCTGTTTTGCGTTCCAAGCATTTTGGTTAATAACATAAATTTTTCCCGTTTTCATGACATTTTTTATTGCTGCTGTAATCCTATAAGTCATAACGAGATGTTATATAGCCTATAGCTTTCCTCAATGAATGGACTATTCAGTCCAAAAAGAATTTTTCAACTCAAACCAGTTGTTCCTGAGATTAGTTCGTTCAAACAAACTCTGCTGCTTTATATTATTAGTATGGATTTAATTGAACTTTAATCAAAAGATAGAAGAATTAAGCCATATTAGAATGTTGTTCCTAGTATAAATCTTAAATTGTGAAAAAAAAAGATGTAAAAAAAAAAATACTTTTTTTAGTTTTACATTTAGAAAAATATATATATCAAAAGGTTAATTGCCTGAACCGGGTATCGAGCCCTGGACTACCTGCTTATGAGAGGAATATGCTAACCACCGCACCATTCAGGCTTCGAAACTCAGGCTCTTTAACGTGAAAAATACAAAACATGCATCTTACTTATATCACTTGAATCAAAAGACAGCAAAATTACGTTATTTTTGAACTTTGCTCCTTGTGTAAATCTTTATTTCTGAAAAAAAAAAAGAAAATTTAAAAAAATATTTTTTTTTATTTTATCATTTAGAAAAAATAAATATCAAAGCTTAATCGCCCAAACCGGGAATCGAACAGTGGACCACCTACTCTCAAGCTGAGAGCACTATCAACTGCGCTATTCATGCTTCGGCGGGGTTTTAAAAAAAGGTAAAAGCAAAAAATACGTCTTAATTATATTATTGATTTAATTGCACTTTAATCAAACGACAGCAAAATTTAGTCATATTGGAACTTTGTTACATGCATAAATCTATAGTTTTGAAAAAGGAGAAAAAAAATTGAAGTTTTACATTCAGAAAAATATAATTTAGATACGTTGACTGATCCGGGTATCGAACGCACTAACCACCGCGCTATTCGGGATTAACAGCTGTTGGTCTTAAACGTGAAATATACGAAAAATGCATTTTCTTTATTTTTCTTTTTTTTTTTTTTCTATTTAAGAGTCACAACTGACTACAACTGTATTTATGTCGAGGTCTGCATACTAGTGCCTTGCCTCCATTATTTTATATACCGATAGATGGCAGCACCATCACCGGATCGAACAGTTAATGAGAATTTAGAACTAGTTCAAGAGCTAATAGCTACCTGGTACTAGCACCCCAGAGGTATCGTTTCACTTGGAGGACATTGAGACCACGAGCATATTTAACGTCGCCCAGTCCCCTTTAATGACGACGGTGGGTCTTCGACCAGCGGGATCGAACGAGCCCCTCCGGCCCTGAGTCCAATGCCCTACCGATCAGGCTACAACGGCCCCATTTTCTTTATATTATTGATTTAAAAATGCACTTGAATCAAAAGACAGAAATTACGTCATTTCTTAACATTGTTCCAAGTGTAAATCTTTATTTTTGAAATTAAAAGAAATATAAAAAAAAAACTTTTTTGAGTTTTACATTTAGAAAAAAAATATATTAAAAGGCTATAGGCCGAACCGAGTATCGAACCCCAGACCACCTGCTCACAAGACGAACGTGCTAACCACCGCACCCTTCGGACTTCGAAACACTGCGTCTTAAACGTGAAAAATACAAAAAACGCATCTTCTATTTATTATTGGTTTAATCGCACTTGAATCAAAAGACAGCAAAATTACGTCATTTTCAAATTTTGCTCCTTGTGTAAATCATTATTTTTGAAATTTAAAGAAAAAAAAGGTATTTTTTGGAGTTTTAAGATTAGAAAAAAATATATTAAAAGGCTTATTGGCCGAACCGAGCATCGAACCTTGGACTACATGCTCACTAGACGAAAGTGCTAACCATCACACCATTCGGGCTTCGAAGCTCGGCCTCTTTAACAAGAAAAAAAAAATACGTCTTAATTATATTATTGATTTAATTGCACTTGAATCACAAGATAGCATAACTACGTCATTTTTGAACTTTGCTCCTTGTGTAAATCTTTATTTTTGAAAAAAAAAGAGATATAAAAAATATTTTTTTAGTTTTACATTTAGAAAAAAAAAAAAAACATTGAAAGCTTAATTGGCCGAACGGGGTATCGAACCCCAGACCACCTGCTCATAAGACGGACGTGCTAACTACCGCACCATTTGGGCTTCGGAGATCGGCCTCTTAAACATGAAAAGTACAAAAAATGCATCTTACTTATTGATTTAATTGCACTTGAATCAAAAGACAGCAAAATTACGTCATTTTTGAACTCTGCTCCTTGTGTAAATCATTATTTTTGAAAAAAAAAAAGATATATAAAAAATATTTAGAAAAAAAAACTTTGAAAACTTATTTGGCCGAACCGGGTATCGTACCTCAGACTACCTGCTCACTAGACGAACGTGCTAACCACCGCACCCTTCGGGCTTCGAAAAACGATGTCTTAAACGTGAAAAATACAAAAAAAGCATCATCTTTATGTTATTGATTTAATTGCACTTGAATCAAAAGACAGCAAAATTACGTCATTTTTGAACTTTGCTCCTTTTGTAAATCATTATTTTTGAAATTAAAAGAAATATAAAAATATTTAGTAAAAAAACTTTGAAAACTTATTTGGCCGAACGGGTATCGTACCCTCAGACTACCTGCTCACTAGACAGATATGCCTTACCGCACCCTTCAGGGCTTCGAAAACGACGTCTTAAACGTGAAAAATACAAAAAAAGCATCATGTTTATGTTATTGATTTAACTACACTTGAATCAAAGAACAGCAAAATTACGTCATTTTTGAACTTTGCTCCTTTTGTAAATCATTATTTTGAAATTAAAAAGAAATATAAAAATATAACCTTCACCTGCGTTCGGGTTACGATGCTCGGGGTCATTAACAGAAAAGTACAAATGTGTCTTAATTATTGGGGCCGTGGTAGCCCGATCGGTAGAGTGTCGGATTCGGGGCCGGAGGGTCCTGAGTTCGAACCTCGATGGTCGAAGACCCACCGTCGTCATTAAAGGGGACTGGGCGACGTTAAATATGCTCGTGGTCTCAATGTCCTCCAAGTGAAACGATACCTCTGGGGGTGCTAGCACCAGGTAGCTATTAGCTCCTGGACTAGTTCTAAATTCTCATTAACTGTTCGATCCGGTGATGCTGCTGCCATCTATCGGTATATAAAATAATGGAGGCAAGGCACTTAGTATGCAGTCCTCGACATAAATACAGTTGTAGTCAGTTGTGACTCTGAATAGGAATTATAATATTGATTTATTTGCACTTGAATTAAAAGACAGTAAAATTACGTCATTTTTAAACTTTGCTCCTTGTGTAAATCTTTATTTATGAAAAAAAAAGACGTATAAAAAATATTTTTTTAGTTTTACATTTAGAAAAAAAAACATTGAAAGCTTAATTGGCCGAACGGGGTATCGAACCCCAGACCACCTGCTCATAATACGAACGTGTTAACTACCGCACCATTTGAGCTTCGGAGCTCGGCCTCTTAAATGTGAAAAGGACAAAAAATGCATCTTACTTATATTATTGATTTATTTGCACTTGAATCAAAAGACAGCAAAATTACGTCATTTTTTAACTTTGCTTCTTGTGTAAATCTTTATTTTTGAAAAAAAAAGATATAAAAATTATTTTTTCAGTTTTACATTTAGAAAATAAACTTTGAAAACTTAATTGGCCGAACCGGGTATCGAACCACAGACCACCTGCTCACAAGACGAACGTGCTAATCACCGCATTATTCTGGCTTCGAAGTTCATAGCCATATTAGAACATCGTTCCTAGTATAAATCTTCAATTTAAAAAAAAATGAAATTTTTTAATTAGTTTTACATTTAGAAAAAAATATGTTAAAATGTTCATCCGCCAAACCGGATACCGAACTTTGGAGTACCTGTTCACAAGACGAACGTGCTGACCACCGCACTATTCGAGCTTCGAAGTTCAGGGTGTTAATGCGAAAATACAAAAAACGCATCTTATTTATATTATTGATTTAATTGAACGTGAATTAAAAGATAGAAAAAATAAGCCATATTAGAACATTGCTCCTTGTATAAATCTTTAATTTTTACTAAGTAAAATTAATTGTGAAAAAGAACCAGGAAGATAAATCGCTTTTTGAAAGATTTTGTAATTATTTCAAGAAGGAATACCATCCAATTCTCCCTCCTTGCTACACATTTTAATGTTTGTGAACTGTTCACTTCAATTTCTCCTGAAGAATGCTAACGGTTAATGTGATGCTGCCAGCCACTACAATATAAAGAAATGGCCTAAAATGGTCTAAAAGTGAAAAAAAAAGAAAGCGAGGATAGCTATTTTCAAAAAATGATGTACAATGGGGGAAACTTGTGGAATATTTGGAATAAGGAGGTTTTTTGCATAACATATGCTGGAATATCGTCAGAAGCATTTTTTCGCCACGCAGGGTTTATTAATTTCATCATATTGAACTACTCATTTTTTTAGTTCTGTGCGAAGACCTCAATATTACGTAAGAGTAAGACCTTTTTACTTCCTTTTAAGAAAAAAAGTATTGTATTCACGAAAAACTTTTGTCCCAAAATTACGCCTTTATTTCCATTTTGCTCACCCCCGAATGAACGTCGAGTTTTTCTTTTCAACCCAACAACAAGTGGATATATATCTAAGGACGAAATAGACACCAGAAATATCCATTTTGACAATCCCCGAATTCATTACGAGTTTTCTCGCGAACGTGCGTATGTATCTCGCATAACTCAAAAACGGTATGTCCTGGAAAGTTAAAATTTGGGGTCTACGTACCAAATTTTAACTTGTGCAATGTTGTGCACCTCCTCTTTTGGTTGCATTCGGATGCTCTTAAGGTGGTCTTTTACACCTTTTTGGGAGGAAATCATTGTTAATATCAATGCAAACTCATGTGGTATTACAATTTGGTAAGCAGTTGGCGACATTATCGTCTCGCTTTTGATCGGCAAATTTTTTTTCGCCAACTTAGCGAAAAATATTTCGCCTTTTTTTTATTTGGTTTCATTTTGCCCACTATTGGCAATAATTAGAAAGTTAACCATTGAATCACATTAAATTGAAATTAATCTGTACAAAACAGTTCCTTTTTTTGCTCCAATTTGCAACAATCTTCGTTTATCTTTGTTTGTGCAAAGTTTCATGTTGAGATCTTAATGGGATCATAATTTTATGAATTTTTGAATGAAATTTGATTTAATAAGTAATGATATTTTTCAGATTCTACTAAGTTAAATATGGGGTTTTCTTACTAGTGATGGTCTAGTGAGTTGCAAGTAAACATGACTATGCTTGAAATGAGCTTTCATGAACTTGTAGATTATTATGCCCCCCCCCCCTTCTCCCCCACGCACTGCTACTTTTAATTTTTTTTTCCAAAACTGTTTTAAAAATGTAAAAAATAAGATAAAACATAATGAATAGTAAACTTATAAAAAGTTGGTAAATATTCTTCTTTAAATCAAGACGATGTACATTTCCTCCCTCTCACCCTCCCAACCATACTTAACACTGTACTAGTATCACACCTCACCTGGGGATTAAGTTGAGGATTTTTTTTACCTCTTTTTTTTTCAAAAACTTCAAAAAGTGTAATTAATTAATTCAAATCTGATATGGAAAGTTATGATTCATTCCATCTTCTACCGCATCACCAACCTTCAATTTTGGAGGGAGGAAAGAAATAGTTTGCCACAAGATCATAGCAAAATAGTAGTCAAAAACAACCGTTGAAGAAATAAAGAAAACAAAACCCAATCCTTCATAATTAAGTGTACTATTCAACACAAAAAGATTTTTTTTCAATTTGAACTGGTAATTCCAGAGATTAGCGCGTTCAAACAATATCTTCAGCTTTGTTATTAGTTAAGAAGAAAATATATTGATACGTATATATCTATATTTTTACAACTCATTTTTAGCATCGTTTAGGAACTTTTTTTTTTGAAAAATACCCTCAGTAATGTTTTTATTGTTGCTCTACTCCTGTTAGTCATAGCGTTCCTCAATAAACGGACTATTCCACAAAAAAAAAATGTTTCAATTCGAACCAGTAGTTCCTGAGATTAGGACGTCCAAACAAACAAATGAAGGATGATGGCTGACAATCGCCTGTTGAGTTTCTATCAAAAGAATTTTGGTGTAGCACCATCATGCGATGTCCAACGCCCCTACCCATCCATGACGGCTCGTCTTCTTAGTTGAGCATCCATCCTCCAACAGGCCAGATTCAGAGTCAGAGCATTGACTGGTAATAAATGCAGTCTAAAACTATGTTGATGTGGATCTCATTCAAGATCAGTCACTAAGTTAGAAAAAATGAAGCATTAATACACGCAAGGCAACAAAAGGTTACTTAAAATCTTTTTCAAACATCATTTTTCTACAGCTGATACATTAGGGTTGTTTCCTTGAGTCTAAAGTACTTATTTTTGTCACTACAATTGATAGAAATACTAAAAATAAATAACATGGAGCCAGAAAAAAACTTTTATTCTCCCAACAGTTCTTTTTGGTTATTTTATTAAGTGTACAATTTTGGAAATACATGTAAGGAGTGGTTTTATAACGTCACAAGTGATGTACTGAGCTTCCATTGCTGCGCTAAATGTTTACGCTTTGCTGTCAACCGCGATGATAATTTGAGCTGTACACTAATGGCATCAATGAATCACTTGTGCTGTGCAGAAGGGCAAATATGAGTTTCAATCTGCGCACCGATTAAAATAATTGTTAAAAAAAATTAAACTTTGTCATTTATTTAAAACTGTTAAATCCTATGTTTTTAAGTATGCTCTTTCAGGAAAAAATGCTTTCAAACTTTCGGAAACAACCCCTTTATTGCATTGCAATGCATTTACTGTCCTAGTAATCCGTCATCCTTACATAAGAGGCATATATAGATAAATCAAAGCATTGGGCAGGGTGGGGGAGCGAGCAAATGTGTGACATTTATAGACAGCACTTTAGGGATTGTCCACAAATGGTGTCACGCTTTAAGGCCGGAGGGGGTTTGTAAGCTATTGACAGATTGTGGTCAATCTTAGGAAGCTGGTAACAAGAAGATTGACGACACACTTTTTTTTTTTTTTACAGAAATATGCATATGAAAAGTAGTGTGGAAAATGACAAGGCAAAAAGGGGCTAAGGTGAAGTGGGAACTTTTTTGACTAAGGGCGGGAAAAAATTATTCAAATAACAATGTGACATTTATTGACATCTATTTATGATTATTTCTTGATTTTACTGCAAGCGGGATAATTTTACTTTGGAATTGTTTATTTTTTACTGTTTGGAAAATTCATTTATATTCTGATTGCGACACTATTTTACTTTTTTTATTTTTTAATGTGATTGTTTTTTGTTTTTACAGCATGCTTGTTTGATTTACTGTGAATTGTTCGTTGTTTTTTTAACTGATTTCTCTTTAATTTTTCTGTAAGCGGGACTAGTTTATTTTCTATAAGTTTTATTTTTATTGCTTGGTAGTTTCATGGTTCTATTGCATGCAGTACTATTTTACTGTTTGTATGTTAATCATAATTTTGTGTGAAAGATCTTTAATTTTCGTGTATGTTTTTTGCTTAACTTGACTGTGACTGTTCTGATTTTACTGCAAACAGGAATATTTTACTGCAAATTTGCTCTGTATTTTTACTGTTTGGAAATTCCATATATATTCTGTTCGCGGGAATATTTCACTATGAATAAGTTTTATAACTTTGGAAATTTCTCGATTTAATTGTCTGCGGGAGTATTTCTCTGAGAGCGTGATCATTATTTTTCTGTCTGAGTTTTGATTTTACTGTGTGTGTGTGTGTTTTTTAATTTTAAGCGTGACTATTTCATGATTTTACGGCGTGTAGGTTTATTTTACTGTGTGTGTTCTCCATTTTTGCACTGTGTTCAGTAATTTCTTTGAGTTTTAATTTCACTGTCTGCGGGTGTTCTTTCTTTTTCATTTTTTACTGTGACTAATACATGCTTTTAGTGCAAGCAGAATTATTTTACTGAATGTGGTTCCTCCTTATTTTTCTGTCTGGGAGATCTTAATTTTCTAATTGTAATTTTTATTATGACTGTTCCATGATTTCTTTCTATCCGTAGGTTCTTTAGTTTTATTGTGTTTCATTTTTTTAATACAATTTAAGTTTAACTCTTTCATTATTTTACTGCATCTGGTATTATCTTACTGTCTGTGTGTGTTTATTTCTCTAGCTGCGTTTATTATCTTGACTGTGTGTTTCAATTTTTTACACACGTTTTGATCCAACATTTAGTACTTATATTTTGAATGTCTCTGTTTTACTCTTTTTAAATGGACATTTAGGAAGGAATTATTTAATCCTTGTATCAGCCAGGGTGACGCTATTCTCAATTTCTCTCGACGATCACGGATGTGTTTGACTAGGTTGCATTTTTTCGTGGGTTTTCAGTTTTATCCTGTGTGTGTTCCTCTTATTTTCGTTTGTAAATTTATATTTAACTGTGTGTGTGCAATATATGATTTTACTGCTGCGCTTTTTACTGCGAGTGTGGGTTTTTTCGGTCCTTATTTTTCAATCTGTGAGTTCTTTAACTTTACTGTGTACTTTAGTTTTCGACATTTGCTTTTTATACGTTTTCTATTTCTTCTTTTTTTTCGTACCGAGAGTGCTTTAATATTATCCCCTTGTTAGTTTATGTTATTGTGCGTGTTTGCGTTGTTTTTTCAGTTTGAGCTCGAATTTTTCTGTGTAAGTTTCAATCTTCTTCACAAGTTTTAATTTTGCATTGTGCTACTAATATTTTAACAGACTTTTAAAATAATCTGTTTTATTAAAGTAAAAT
The DNA here is from genome assembly GCF_026930045.1 of Uloborus diversus. Lineage (NCBI taxonomy): Eukaryota > Metazoa > Arthropoda > Arachnida > Araneae > Uloboridae > Uloborus > Uloborus diversus. Next base: position 200,016,019 of record NC_072733.1, on the reverse strand, counting down.
GATATTTTGATGCACATATTAAAGTTTTATCTTCGAACGGGACACTGCTTTTGGCTTTTCTTCTTCCTTGGGATGTTTCATAACTGTGGATGAACATAACTGTGTTTTTCATTTTGACTTTATTTTTGCATTTAGAAATATGCACGCAGGACTAACGGTTGCAAAAATCGAGGTTGTGCGGGTTAAACGGAGATCCTATATTTTGCTAAGGAAATTAAATCATCTATTTAGGATTATTTTTGCGATTACTGTATTTCGTGTTCAAATGTGTTTGCGTTTTTTACGACTCATGAATATGGAGAAGTCAGTTTTGCTTCTAATCTATTTCGTTATATTTTTTATGCTTTATAATCGCACTTATGTATCTCGCATTAGAGCGATGCTTGATGGTTTCAAACTAAACGCAGCGCGACTAATTTTTCTTCTTTTTTACTTCCTTTTACAAAAAAGGAAGTATTGTATTCGCGAAAAAATTTTCACTCAAAAAGCGACCTTAATTTCCACTTTACTCACCCCCGAATGAATGTTGTTGTTTTTTTTTTTTTTTTTCGACTCGACCACACGTGGATAAGTGCCTAAGAACGTTAGACACGCGAAATACCCATTTTGACAACTCCCGAGTTTTCTCGTGACGTCTGTATGTACGTATGTATGTAGCACAACTCAAGAACGGTATGTTCCAGAAAGTGGAAATTTGGTACGTAGACTCCCAGTGGAGTCTAGTTGTACACCTCCTCCCTTTTTGGTTGCATTGGCGACAAATTTGGCGGTTTTTATTTATTTTTTAATCTGGTTTCAATTTGTCCACTGTTGGTGATATTTAGAGAGTGAACTATTGAATCACATATAAAATGCCAATAATGAGGAAATGACATTAAATTGGAGTAAAAGGAAGTCATGTGATGCACACATCAGCTCGTTGGTTTGATAATAATATAATGATTTTATGTAATCAGATTTTAAGTTTAAAGCAATAATTTGTTTCACCTGAGAAACATTCCATTTATCGCGGCAATCATTTACAACTGTCTGTTAGAAATCACCCAAACAACACTTACAAATACTACAAAATCAAGAACAGTGAAACTTTTTTGGATCTTCTAATTCGCATAGCCTTAAAAATCTTTTTTTTTTTTAACGTTGATTGTTCTCTATGGTTTTACTGTGTGTGTTTTAGTTTTAATGTGTGCTCTCCCCCCCCCCCGCCATTTTTAATGTAACTGTTCCATGATTTGTAATATTTTGTGTAAGTGCTTTCTCCGTGGAGTTTTTATTTTTAAGTAAGTGTTTTTCTGTCGATGTGTTCCGTAACTACACTTTCTATATTTTTTTTTTTTTACCTTTTACTGTGAATGTTTCATGTTCCATAATTTTACTGCCTGCATCTTTATTTTACAGAATGTTTGTCCTTTTTTTTTTACTGTCTCTAACTTCTTTAACTGTGCAGTCTCTGTTTTTAAATTTTTACTCTTCCTGTTCAATGATTCTACTGCATGCGAGATTACTTTCCTATCCGCGTGTTCCTTATTTTTCTGTATTGTTTCTTTTACTTTACTGTATGCGTGTTACTTTTTTTGTCTTTAAGTTCTTCTGACTCTGACTCTTAAAATTTCAACTTCACTATCTGCGTTTTATTATATTTTAATGTAACCGCTTATTGATTTTACTACATGCGGAAAAATTTCTTGCCTACTTTCTTATTAAAAGTCAGAGAAAGAAGAAAAAAGCATTGACAGAATGCTTAATATATCATAAAAATATCACTGAAAAAAAAACAAATAAAAATCGAAAAACTAAAATTTGAAAAGAAGGGTTTTGAGATGGGGAGATTTGTCTGTCGATCTGTCGACTCGGAAACTTAACATTAGAGCCTACGGAGAAATTCAAGGAAAAAATACGTACTCTAAGGCGGATGTTTCAAACAAACTTTGTAGGAAAAAGTTTTTGGAGAAGAAAATGTATTTAAAATAACTTTTTTATTTGAACAATTTTTTGTTCGATTTTGCGCAGTTCAAGTCCCTTAACATTAGCGCATACAGCGAAACCGAAATAAAAGGCAGACTTTCTTCAAATTTTGTTGGAAATAGCTCTTGATGAGCAACTCTCGACTCAGACTCCTAGAATTTTACGGCAGTCGATCAGACTCCTGTACCCGAAAATAAGTTGTACTCCGACTCCACAGCTTTGGCAAAAATTTAGACACGGGGGGAAAATGACCGACTCTGACTCTTAAAAATTTTAAGTCTTCGACTCCTTATCCCAAAATAAGTCCGACTCCGACCACATTGACAGAGTTGAGGACTTTAAGGGGAAATGACAGATTCAGAATCCGAGGCTTTGAATTAAAAATCTTCCGACACCCGAATCTGTCTCATTTACACTAAAATTTAATTGACTCCGGCTCCGCAGCCATGGTTTTTACAGTGAAATAATTACTGTTGATATGATTTGTTTTTTTTTTTTTTTTGTTTTTTACTCGAAAGTTTTAATTTATGTATTCAGTTCTTGGCGGAGAAATTCGGAGTGCTTAATGTTTCTACATAAAAATAGGTGCTGACGATTTTTTTTCTTGCAACAGAGGAAAAACTTTTTTTTTCCTTGACATATTGTATTTTTTTAATGAGCTTATTATTTTTAATTCCTGTTTTTTTTCTTATTGAAAGCGATTCAAGATTTTTTTTTAATGGAAAAATGTATTAGCTGCTTTGTTTAAAAAGTGCTACTACTTTATTTGTTCGGTTATTTATTTTTTACGCATCTATATCTTCAGGTGAGAGAAGTACGTTTAGTTCTAGAAACTACGTTAAAATTTTTTGAAGTAATTTGCAATTTTAGCTAATGTTGAGAATGTCGATCAGATACTAGAAAGTCGATATTTGTACACGGGAAGGTAGGCTCGTTTAGTTCTGGAAGGAACTTTTTGTTTCATATATGACCCCTATTTTTTGTCTGTAAGTCCTTTACTATTAGCCCAGTCAATAAAGGTTTTGTGTCGCAACTAATTTAGGGAAAGCTAAGTTTTTGCAGGTTGATAGTACATAAAGTATACACTAAAAAAATACAAAGTCCCGACCCCACCCCTCTTGCTTCCCCCCCGGAAACATTGTTGGAGCAGTATTATGATTGTACACGCTTTTCGTGTCGCAACTAATTAAAAGCTGAATTTTGGCATGATGTTAGTACGTAATGTATCTTTAAAAAGTACAAAGTCCGACCCCCTACCCTCTTTCTCCCCCCCTCCCCCTCGAAACATTGTAAGAGCAATACTATGATTATACGCTTTTCGTATCCCAACTAAATAGGGAAAGCTGTTTTTTTTTCCTAGATGTTAGTATACAAAGTATACACTAAAAAAACACAAAGTCCCTACCTATTACTTCCCCGCCCGTCGAAACATTGCAAAAGCAGTATTATGATTATACGCTTAGAGCTCGAAAACTAATGATGCTGCGGTATTCCTTTTATTTCACTTCTTACAATATTATACACCAGTGGTGCCCAACCTACGGCCACGGGTCACATCCCCATGAAACTGATCAGTGTGAACCGTTGTTTTGCGAAATGTTACAACTCGAGGACTATGTTGCAACTGGTTTCTGAAAAACAGGTTGCATTCAAAAAAAAAAGCATCAAGTTATTATAACTACAATTTTTTTTATAAGGGGTCATCTAACAGTTTGTTGGCTTGGTCTGGAATATTGTTACAATGCATTTCACAACAGTATTCACAAATAGACGTACAATGGAACCCAGTTTTACGACAGCTACAGTTGGTAACACAATGTTTTACAGTTGCAAGATATGGGTAGGAGAATTTCACTTGGAGCAGAGGTAATTGTCATGATCTTAGGAATCAGTCTGTTGCTTGAAATATATTTCCAAACCCATTATTCTGCTGGCAACTTAAAACCTAACCAAGTTTGAATAAAAGTTTGTGAAAAGCAAGTAATCGCAGAAAATGTCCCTAAAGTCCACTTTTGATTTATCAAAACTTCCACCAACTTCAGACGTCATTCGTCAACATCTTTTAAAGGTTTCCAGAGTTTTTAGGGTCAACACCACCAGATTCAAACTTGGTTAGGTTTTAAACGTCCCCCAGAAGAGTGCGGTTGGCATTATACTTCCTGCAACAGACTTATTCCTAAATTCATGAAGATTAACTCTGCTTCAAATGAACTTCTCCAATTAATATCTTGCAAATGAAAACATTATGTGTTTCAAACTGTATCTGTCGTAAAGCTAGGTTCGATTGCACGTCTATGTGTGGGCACTAGTGGAATGCACTGTAACAATATTTAGGACCAAACCAACCAAATATTTGAAGATGGCCCCTCATATAAGACTTAAAAATAATAACCAAAAGCATTATTAAACGTTAATAATATCCGCTGCGAGAAAATAATCTCAGTTCAAATAAACTGTTCTGATTTATTTAAAGCTTAAATAGTTAGCCAAGCATTAACATTATTTTGTAGACTATCGCCAACACAAACGAATTATAAACTTTTGTAACAAATAATTGCATTATGGCAGTAAAAACTGTAAGTGAACGTCATTACATTGTTGATCCATTTGAAGAAAATGATAATCACATTATCTATAAATTTTGTTCAAACATTTCTTTAAAAGACGTAATGATAAAAAGCTATTAATTTATTGAAGTTACTTTTTGGTTTTTGTTGCGAGTTTTCTGCATATGATTAAGTTGGTAAAACGGTGAAACTGAGTTATCTACATAAAGTGTATGTTTCAGAATTTGTGAATAACAGTGGTCCCCAACAATGTTTTCAGAAACCAATTTCTTAATATTCGGCTAACAATTTGTAACATTGTCATTAATCGTGCTCTTCGAGTTGTAACATTTCACAAAACAACGGGCAAAACGGATCAGCTTCGTGGGCCGGATACGGCACCTGGGCCGTAGGTTGGGCACCACTGGTGAATAATATTGTTAAGAGTGAAATAAAAAAAAAGGAACATTCCGGTAACATCAAATTTTCAAGCTATACGCGTATAATCATAGTACTGAACTGATCAGTGTGCAATGTTTCGGAAGGAGGGGGGGGGAGCAGCAAGAGGGCTTGGGATTGGGACTGTCAAGGTTTTAGTGTACGCTTTATATACTTACATCGTGCAAAAATTCAGCTTTATCTTAATTAGTTGCGAAAAGAAAAGCGCATAATCATAGTACTGCTTTTGATGGTCTAAGTGTTTTGGAGAGGGTGGGAAGGAAAGCGAGAAGGGTAGGGGTCGGGACTTTGTGTTTTTTTAGTGTTTTCTTTATTTACTAACGTCCTGCCAAAATTCAGCTTTCTGTTAATTAGTTGCGACACGAAAAGAGTATAATCATAGTACTGTTCTTGCAGTGTTTCGGAGCAGGTGTGGGGAGGGAGGAAAGAGGTGGGGGGCGGGACTTTGTGGTTTTTTAGTGTATACTTTATGTACTAACATCCTGCCAAAATTCAGCTTTCCCCTAAGTAGTTGCGACACGAAAGGCGTATAATCATAGTGGACTGCTTTTGCTATGTTTCGGAAGGGGTGAGGGGGGAAAGCAAGAAGGGTGGGGGTCGGGACTTTGTATTTTTTTAGTGTATACTTTATTTGCTAACATCCTGCAAAAATTCAGCTTTCCCTAAATTAGTTGCGACAAAGCCTATTTTTTTACCATCATTGACTGGGCTATATCTGTGTTTTTAAATTTTTACTAACTGTTTCATAATTTTCCTGCATGAGAGATTATTCACTGTCTGCGTATTCCTTTTTTTTTTTTTGTTTGCGAGTTCTTGAACTTTACTTTCAATACATTAAAAAAAATCTGAATATTCCATATTTTTACTGATTCGAGGAATTTTTACTGTCTGGGAGTTCTTAAACTTTCCTGTCTCTTTTTAAATTTTTACTGTCATTGTTCCAATGTACATTGCAGCAAGTTTTTCTTTTTTTTTTTACTCTCAACTTTTTTTTTTTTAATTTTCTTGTCTCATTTCTTTCACTTTACTCTTTCTGATTCCCCATGATTTCACTGCATTCCAGATTATTTAACCATCTGTGTTTTTTATTTCATTACTTTACTTCTTTCGAAATTATTTAACTGTGTGTTCCTCATTTTTCTGTATGCTAGTTCTGTAACTTTACTGTGCGTATTGTTTTTTTAACGTTTATTGTGACTATTCCATGAATTAACCACCACTAGAAGCGAGATTTGTTCTTTTTGTATCTGTCTTCTTATTTTTCTTTCTGTGAGTTCTTTAACATTACTGTCTTTTAAATTTTTTTGCTATGATTGTTTCATGGTATGCGAATTTATTTTACTGTTGTCTAACTTTTCTGATCGTGTTTTTTAAATTTAAGCTGTGATTGCTCCACAATTTTACCGTATGCGAGATTTTTTTTTCTTTCTGCGTGTTTTTCATATTATTTATTCTGTAAGTTCTTTAACATTACCATCTGTGTTTTTAAATTTTTGCAATGATTGTTCACTGGTTTTACAGTCGACTCCCGCTACAACGCGATTCGACCTACACGAAATGGCTATAACACGAGTTTTTCCACGAGTAACGAATTTTAGAGCTAACGCGAATTTTTCGCTCGAAACACGAAAATATTTGGAAGGGAACCGTGGTGATAAGTGTCGGCTTCGTTATTGACTACTAAATAATGACTTCGGTAATGAATTTTCATCCTTTTAGCATCACGGACTGCGCAAGTTCTCACACATAACACTAGTCGAAACACCGCTTTGTTAGAGTGCGTAAATAACAGCTCCTCATAGGTCATTTATTTATTCTAAATGTGAAAGGTAATGACATATGACATATTGTGGCACCTAGGCACGCTGTTTCATCTAAAGTTAGTGAAGGTGGGAACAAAAAGCGAAACTTGGAGACAATTTAAGAAAAGGTAAAGATTTTTGATGCGTTTAAACAACTGAAAAGTGGATCAAAGGTAGCACGACAATTAAAAGTCAAAAAATTGCTATCCGTTTTCGGTTCATAACTTATTTTTAACATGAAGCTCGCAAAGTAGTGTCTAAGCAAAATGCAATCAGTATGAAATTGGAAGCTGCTTTTGTATTGTGGATTAGGTATAATGACCCTGAAAGAGGGGTGTTACCATAGATGGAAACGTTATAAATGTAACTGCGAAGATACTGGATTTAAAAATAATTTTGAATAACGATCTGATTGAGCAGCATAAATCATCTTCAAATTTTTAAGTTATAAATGATAGTATAGTATTATATCTACAATACAGTACTATTATAGTGCAGCGCTTTATTATCACTACGCCACTGTCGTATATTCTACTGTTTTATTTTTTGTTTCTTTCTGCCAATGAACATTGGCTTTGTGTAGTGTAACAGTATTTTGTGTTGAATGATAAAGCTTTTTTTAAAATGCAGTAAAAATTACGCTCTAAGAAATGGTAATATAGAGTTAAAAATGGTTTAAAACAGTTTGAAATGTGTTTGAAAATGTCAAAATAATTCTGTATGTTAATAAAAAAAAGTCATAGAGATACCTTTTTCCACAACGCGAAATTTCGACTTACGCGAGGAGTCTTGGAACGCATCCATCGCGTAAGTCGGGATTCGACTGTACTGCATTCGGGATACTTTACTATCCGTGTTTCTTATTTTACTTCTGTTTTTTCTTTCAGTTTTCTGATTTTACTGCACGCAGGTTTTTTTTCTTTTTCTTTTGCGTTAAATAAGTTTTTTTTTTTTTTTTTTACTGTTTTAAAATTGCATGAATTTACTGTACGCAGCATCGTTTTATTGTGTGTGTGTTGTCTTCTTTTTTCTGTGATACTTTTAATCTTCGTCGCCATTTTCGCTCAATTTTTACTGCAACTCTTCCATGATTTTACTAAATACGAGATATTACTCTGTGTTTGTTATTTATTTTATTTTTGTGAGTTTTTTACTTGCATGCGAATTTATTTTACTCTGTGCGAGTATTTTTCTGTCTTTGAAATTTAATTTTACTCTATTTTTTCTAAATGTTTACTGTTACATGATTCTACTGCATGCGTTATCATTTTAGTGACTTGTTTCTGTTTTAGTTTTACTTGATTTATAACTTTAATTTTTTGCGCGATTTTTTCATGATTTTACTGCTTGTTCACTCTTATTTTTTGTCTGTGAGTTTTGTAACTTTATTGTCTGTGTTATTAAATTTTTGCTGTGATTTTTCCATGATTTTACTGCATGCAAGATTCTTTTACTTTGTGTATTCCTTATTTTTCCGATTTTAGTTTTTAAATTTTACGCTTTGTAGTTTTTAAAGTAATTTGTCTTGTGACTTTTTCATGGTGATACTGCATGCGGGATTATTTTACTGTGAAATTGATCTTAATATATTTCATTTCCAAAATGAAAGAATAATGTGCTTGAGGGATCATTTTAATGCGTATGTGTTCGTTTTTTTTTTTCTATCTATCATCACTTTGATTTTACTGTTTGTATTTTTCATGCCAGTCGTTATTTTTGTGCCAGCGAATTCTTTAACTTTATTGTCCGCGTTTTAAAAATTTGTGTGCGATTGTTTCATGATTTAACAACATGCGAGATTATGCTACTTTTTTTCTAGCTACTATTTCATTAACTTTACTGACTATGAGTTTATTTTCTGTCCGTGAGCTCCTTAAATTTGCGATTTAAGTTTTGAAACTTTTTGTTTTAATATTTTAGTGCATGTGAGTTTATTTCACTGCGTGTGTATGTTCCATATTTTTCTCTGCTCGAGTACTTAAACTTACCTGACTCTATAAGTTTGTGTAGTAACTGCTGCTTCGTTTTATTGCATTTAAGATTCATTTACTGTCTTCCCCCCCCCCCCTTGCTCTGAGTTCTTTAACTGTACTCTTTGTATTTATTTAATTTTTAGCATGATTGCTCCTGGATTTAAATGCATACGAGATTACTTCTGTCTTTTGTTTCCTTATTTTTTCTGTTTCTTCTCTGTACTTTTTTTTTTTTATTTTTATTGTAACTCTTCCAAAACTCTACTGCATGCGATTATATTTTAACGTCTGTAGATACCTTATTTTTCCGCGTGTGATTTATTTTTCAGTTTATGATTTATTTAATTTTAATGACTATATGTTTCTTATTTTTATGTCTATGATTTCATTATTTTTACTGACTGTATTTTTACCTAGAATCTTCCGAGATTTTTCACCATGCGTTATTATTTTTCCGAATGTGTTTTCCTTTTTTTCTGGCTGTAAGTTACTTAACTGTTAGGGTTTTTTTAATTGTTTGCTGTGATTGTTTCATAATTTTCTGTCATGCGAGATTATTTCACGATCTGTGTAATTATTTGTTTACATGTGAATTCTTTGTCAGTGTTTTAAATTTAACTTTTGCTGTGGCTGTTTCAAGATTTTGTACCATTTGATATTATTTTACTGTCTATTGAGTTCATTACCTTTCTGTCCGTAAGTTCTTTAGTTTCACTGTCTTTTTTTTAAAACTTTTTACTGTGAATGAAATTACTCCACGCCGAATTACTTTAGGCAGTGTGTTCTCTTTTTTTTTCTGTCTGATTTCTTGAACTTGACTGTGTTTTCCAAATTTACTCTCTCTAATTTCATGTTTTTATTGTGACTGTTTCATGATTTTCCTTTATGCGAGATTTTGATCTTTGGGTGTTTCATATTTTTTTGCGTGAGGGTTTTTTTGCTTTTTGTTTTTCTATTTTTTAGTGTGACTGTTCCATAATTTTACTTCATGTGGGATTATTTAATGTTTGTGGATGCCTTATTTTTCTGTCTGTGGGTTCTTTAACTTTACTGTATCTGTCTCTAAATTTTTACAGCGGTTGTTCTATAATGTTTCTTATGCGAGATAATTTTGCTGTCAGTATTTTATAAATGTTTGCTCCTATTTTTCCATGATCTTACTGCGTGCCGCGTTATTTTACTGTCTGTGTGTTACTTCATTTTCTCACTTAGGGTTCTTTCACTTTACTGTCTGTGTTTTTAAATTTTAGCTGTGATTGTTTCATGATTTTATTTCTTGTGAGATTTTTTTTGCTGTCCGAGTGTTCCTTATTTTCGAGTCAGTAAGTTCATTAATTTTACTGTCCGTTATCTTTTATTATTTTCTTTTAATTTTAACCCTGACTGTGCAATTATTTTACTGCATGCGAAGTTATTTTATATAAAGAAAAATAAGAAGTTTACTGACAATGAGATGTTTAAGTGTACTTGTCTGTGCTTTTTATATTTCTGCTTCGATTGCTTTATAATTTTTTACTGCATGAGTGGTTTATCTAACTGTGTACTTTTTTTCTATGTCATCGATTTTTTTTTAACTTTAATGTCTGTTTATTTATTTATTTATTTTTGCGACTACTTCATTATTTTATTGAATATTTTTTTACTGTGTGGCTTTTGCTCAAATTTTTATCTTTAGTATTCGTGTCAATTCTTCGTTTTACAGCATTCGGATTTATTTTACTGTCAGTTTGTTTCTTATTTTTCTATCTGTGAGTTCTTTAACCTTTTTTCCCCCAACTTTTACTGCAGCTAATCCATGATTTTACTGCATGCGGCATTATTTGAATAATTGCAGTATCATTTGTGATTTTTTAAAATCTTATTCTGAGTCGATTATTTCAGAAAGGGCGTAAGTCCTACGGGAATTCATTGGACTTACGCCCTTTCTGAAATAATAGATTCAACGATGATTTTACTACAGGCGGGATTTTTTTACTTTTGTCTTCTTTCCTTGTATTGCTGTCTGCGAGTTTTTTTTTTTTTTTTTTTTTTTTTTTGGTCGATTTTTTTATTATGATTTAATGATTTTACTTAAAATAGGAGAATTTTACTCTGTGTAATCCTTATTTTTCTGTAACTGAGTTTTAATTTTAGCCTCAGTGTGCGTTTTCAAATTTTACGGATAATGCTCTAGGATTTTACTGTATGCTGCATATTTCACTGTTAATGTTTTCCTTATTTATTTGTGTTTTAAATTAATGTTCCTCATCCATGATTTTACTTTAGGAGAGTTTATTTTTCTTTGTGTTCAGTAATTCCATCGTTTGCGTATTCACTATTTTTCTGTCTTAATTTTACTGTCTGCGAGTATCCCCCCCCCCTAATGTATGTGATCCATGATTTTACTACATTCTGGATTATTTGACTTTCTGTATCTTTTCTTTTTGGTCAGAGATCTCTAATGTTCGTGTCTGTTAGTGTCGTTTAGTTTTAGCTATGGCTGTTGCATGATCTTACTATATGCGGGATTATTTTCTGTAAGTAAGTTTTTTTCTTTTACCGATTTAAAATTCCACGGTTTTCTGTAAGCTGGATTATTTTACTGTGTGTGAGTGTTTTCCTTGTTTTTTAATTTCAATATATACATATATGTGTCACAATGACTGTTCTATGAATTTACTGCTTACGACATTTTGCTGTATGCGTTCCCTTTATCCTTTCTGTGGGTTTTCTAGTTTCAATATACAGTGGCTCCCAAAAGTGTTCGTACACCTACGACTTTTAATGAAATAGGACCCTATCCATTGGTTGGAATTATTTCGGTATAGGTATTTAATTATAAGATCTATGATTAATTTTCAACAAAACTACATGAAATTTTTAAAAAAAAATATTTAAACTTCATTTTTTAAAAATCAAAAACCAAAATGTGCCGGAAATATTATCTCACAAAAGTCTTCGTAAACTTTAAAAAATGTCTATATATTATTGAATAATCTAACTTTTTATTAAGTTATTATTTAGTAGAATATCATGCAGTATCAACACCTTTTAATCGTCTGGGAATAGATTTTTTTTTTTTATTTTTCTCGCGTAATTTCTGAGCAAGTATTCAACTACACTTTGAGTCTTACAGTTTCTAGCTCTATTTTCGTTTCAAAGCGGTATTTTCGTAATCTAGACTCCAGATATCTTTAAATTTGTTACATTAAGTTCAAATCTGGAGATTGAAGGGGTATTTTCTAAACTTTGGGACAATTTTTGAGGCACTAGACGCAAACGTTGAAAGCCGTGCGCTTCTTATCGTTATCTTGATAAAAATCAAAGTTGTTTCCGATAACCAAATTTTTGGCTGAGTTTAAAATGTATTTTAAAAATATTTAAATGGACAGCATGATTTATCATTTCATCAAAAAATTCCAAACTACCAAATCCTGATACCGATATGCACATTCCCACAAGAACCCCTTCACCGTCCTGATAAACAGATCCAACTAAGTTCTTAAAATAGAGTTCCTCATTTTTTCTTCTACTGACAATTATACAACAATTTAACCAAAAATGTTAAATTTAATTTCATCTGTAAGTAAGAAGTTATTCCAAAACGCTTTGGAGCTTATTTATCATTTTTTTTTTTTTTTTTTTGCTACAAAAAGCGTAAGCTTTCCGTTTTTGGCACAAGCAAGAAATTTCTGCGGGAAAAGTTCCCAGTTAATCAGAGAACTTGGCGAAATATTTTAGGTGAAAATTAAATTTAATTTTTTTCATTCAATTCTGCAGAAACTTTTTCAGCACTCAAATGTGTATTTTTCATAAATTTTTTAACTTGAAATCTCCGATCACGCTTTGTCAACTTTGCCGGTTGACCTTTTCTTATCTTGTTTTCGGTCCTATTCCTTTCTTTAAAGCAATTTATCAAGCACTTCACAAAAGAATGGAATCTATTAACTAATTTAGGGACATTTCAAACCAATTTACCGCTATCGTGTGGAAAAAATTCAAATTTCGAATGGTGTTTGGTTTTTTATAAATACTAGCCATTTTAAAGTAATAAGCACGATATTAAGGAATAAATTTAAAAAAATTAAAGTCAAATTACTCTTAAGGATCACCACAATGCAAATAAAAAAAATGGCATATGATAATTTTAATCGTGAATTTATTCGAAAATATTTGAGTGTACCATGACTTTTGTGGCGTATTATTTCTTTGTCTCTTCGTTTTTTGACCCATTTCAAAAAGAAGATCCGCCAATATTTTGAAAAAACTGCAGGGTTTCATTAAAATTACATAGGAATGCTGTGAAAAAAATAATGGACTTCCTATTCGAATTTAGTTTTGCGTTATTTTAGTTTTAATAAAAATTTTAAAGTGTACGAACACTTTTGAGAGCGACTGTGTATGTATATGCGTGTGTGTATATATATATATATATATATATATATATATATATATATATATATATAATACTTATAATTTTAACTCGTCTTTTTTCAATAGAAAAATACTCAGGAAAGACTAATTGAATCCTTTTATCAGAGCTAGCACGGCACTATTCTCGATTTTTTTGGACAGTAAGGAATGTGTTTGACTTAATTTTATTTTTTTGTGTGTAGTTTAATTTTACTGTGTGTGCGTTTTCTGTATTGTCCCCCCGAAAGTTTGATTTACTGTCAGCGTATTTTTTTTTTTTCGACTGTTCTTTGATTTTACTGCCTGTGGTTAATCTACTGTGAATGCGGCCCTTATATTTTGGTTTGTGAGTTCTTGAACTTTACTGTGTACTTGTGCTTTTTACTTTTACTGGTAGTGTTTTTTTTTTTTTTTTTTTTGCTGTGACAGCTCTTATTTTATTCATTTCGCGGGTTTATTTTACTCTGTGTGTTGCGTTTTTTTTTTTTTTTTTACTGTACATTTTTTTTAAAACCGTTTTAGTTTGGCACTGCGATACTACATTTTAATGTTTTTTTTTAAGTTCGTTTTATACAAATATTTTTTGTTTTTTCTAAAAAGGACGGATTTGATCTTTTTCATCTTCTATCGAGACTCCCTTCGTGTTGCCTTTGGATTTTTTTTTTTTTTTTTTTTGTCCGTATGTTCTCTACTACACGCGAGTGATCCATAATTCTACTGCTTGCGGAATTATTTTTATGTGTGGGTGCGATTTCTCTGTATGTGTGTTCTTAAATTCAACCGTACGTGCTCCTTAGTTTTACTGCGTGCAAGGTCTATCATTTTACAGCTTGCGAAAATATTTCACTAATAGTGTGATTTTTAACAACAGTGCCAATGATTAAATCTGTTTTAATTTAGCATTGTTACACTATGTTTAGAATATATCTATGTTTTGGTTTTAAAATAGAGAAAAAAAAACACTTTTTCGATTTCAACTTTTATTCTCTTGCGTGATAATGTGTATGGTGTATGTTCTATTTTATTTCATTTTTTTAAGACGGCTTGCAAAAAAAGTAATCAAAATAAATAAAAAAAACTGGGCTACTTCAGCGTTACATGTGTTATCTAACCAAAAAACCATAGCGTAAAAATCAAAAATGAATAGTTAGCAATCGAAATAGCAGATTAAAACATACTTTTGGGAGCATGAATTATCTGCCCACGTGTCCTCTTTATTGAACTAGGAAGTCTTAAAACGGGCCAACATTTTAAGAAAAGTCGTCCTAATTTAGCGACTTCCACTAAATAATGGAAAGCGCGAACCCCACGATTCGCAGATGTTTGGTCGCTTGCAAGCAATGATATTGGTATCTCATTTCTCGCCGAGTGTCCAGATTCTTTTTTTTCTTTTTTTATTTTTACGGTGACTGCTGAATAATTTTACTCCATCTGAAATAAATTAAATGCGTGTTTTTTTTTTTTTTGTTCACGAGTACTAACTTTACTGACGTTTTCATTTTTTTGTTTTAACTGTTCTATGATTTTTCTGCATACGAGTTTATTTTACTGTTTGTGTGTTCCATATTTTTTCTATATGTGATTTCTTTCTTATTTTACTGCATGCGGGAGTTAGTTTTCCTTGTGAGTTCTTTACCTTTACTTGTACGTAATACGTTTTTGAAATTTGTATTGACTGTTCCTTAATTTTACTGCATGTTTGATTATTTTAATGTGTGTGGGATCTTATATGTTTGTCTATGAGTTCTTTAACTTTACTGCCTTTGTTTTTAAATTTTTACTGTGACTACTCCATGATTTTAATGCATGCGAGATTATTTTTCCATCTGTTTGTTACTTATTTTTATTTCCGAGTTTTTTTCTCTACATTGCATTTTTCTTTTAATTCGATTGTTACTGTTCCATAATTTTACTGTAGTGTTCCTCATTTTTCAGGCTGAGTTCTTTAACTTTTGTGTGTGTTTTCTAACTACTTCCATGACATTACTGCTTTATTATACGGATCTTACATGATTATTCTACTGACTTTGAGACCTATCTCGACAACGAGGGAACGAGAGCAAATAAATTTTGCATAAAAAATCTCTCAACATTATCTTTCCATGACTACCAGCAAAAATTGTTTCATCGTTTTACTGTTCGTGTGGTTCCCCGATAAAGGTGGAAATTTTATGACGTTATTGTGCGGCGCTCTTGAGTTTTAGTGTCCCGTCTGTGTTCCTTTACTGTGTGTGTCAGTGCTTACTCGATTCCCTTGCACACGTTAGTCTTACGCCTGTTACATACAGTCTGTCTCCGTTATATGCAAGAGCTCTATTTTAGAACCCTTTAGTCCTAGATGCATATTTATAGTTTCAGAAATTATAAAAATAAGATTGAGTTAAGATATTATTTTGAATCGAAAATATTGTGAAAAAATATGAAATCTAATTTTTTATATAATTCTCAAATTATTTAAATTTTCTTCAGGGAAATCGCAAGCATGAAAAAACAATTTGAACACACAAAAATAATTATCATTACGACTAATTTTTACAGAGATATAAACAAGAAGTTTTGTCCCTTACATCATTTGACACTCGCAGTCATTTTCCCCTTGCAGAAATGTGTGTATCGAGTGTTTTTTCGATGACTTTTGCGATGTATTTTATTATAGCGTAACATTTGTCTTTATTTTCCAATAGCAATGAAAAAGTATTTTGTAGTTTTATTTCCGACAAAATGTTATTCTTTGTAAGGGCGATAAGTCCCAATCCCACATTTTCATGCATATAATTATAAGGAGTATTAGCCGTAAAAAAAGTTCGATTTCGTAATTTTCCACTACTTGTTTTCGCTCCAAACCTTTTTTGTCATAACTGTGTTTTTCATTTCGACTTTTTTTTGCATGAAGTTTGCACACAGGACTAACTGTTGCAAAAATAGAGGTCATGCAGGTTTAACGGAGACCCAATAGTTTGCTGAGGAAATTTAATTATCTATTTACGATTATTTTTTCCGATTATTGTATTTCGTGTTCAAATGTAATTGCATTTTTTACGACTCATGAATATGGAAAAGTTAGTTTTGCTTCTAATTTATTTTGTTACATTTTTTATGCTTTATGATCGCACTTGTGTGTCTCGCATTACAGCGATGTTTGACGGTTTAATACTAAAAGCAGCACAACTAATTTTCTTTCTTTTTTTGGTTTTATAATAGTATTATGATTTTATGTAATCAGTTTGTAAGTTTGAAAATGCAATTTGTTTCACCTAAAAACATTCCATTTATCGCGGCAATCATTTACAGCTGACTGTTAGAAATCTTTGTGTTTTACAAAACGAAATTTAAAACTTTTTCGCTTCGTTATGAAATTATTCAGCATATTTTTAAAAATATTTTTAATAATATAAACATTCAATGCAGTCTTTTTTTTTGCTTAGAAAATTTCTATAATCAATTTTTTACGTATTTATTCATTGCTCGTGTGTTTGTGTTGCTCATTTAGCTTCTGTATCACGCATATGTGTAATTTGGGTCACGTCACATCACTGCCAAACAACACTTACCACAAAATCAAGAGTAGCGAAAAGCTATCAATGATCTCCTTCCTTACTTATCCTTAAAAAATATTTTTGAAGTTTTTAATCCCAGTTCAAACAACCTGACATTGAGTAATAATTTTTCAGAAACAACCTAATTAGGGCCAGTTGAGGTAAAAGAAACCCGAGGTGAAGGGAAACGAGCTCTATTACCACACTTGTGATCATTTTTGACACTGAAATGTTGGTGCGGTGGAAGAGATTCTGAGAGCTCGTGTTTCCAAACAATTGTGCTGGCCTTGTCGTTTGGCGATGGCAAAGTGAAAAGAGTTTAACATGGTGGCACGAGGGTCCCAGACTTTAATTTTTTGAAATGGAACTCAAAATTTCGACGAATAAAGATAGTTTTACCGAATGGAACAGCGAATTTTGCCGAATGAAACTTCAAATTTCTTCGAATCATGATGATCATTCAAATGGTACTCCAGATTTCAAAGAATGTTGAAAATTCCATCGAATGATGATAATTTAGTCAAATCGTCAGACAGAATTTGCCAACAAAGAAAAGTTTTTGAATAGTCACTGTAACGTCACGCGGCTTCCCATCAGGGCGCCTACGATTGGTGGATCTTGCAGTGCCCTCTTAAACTGGGAAGTAACTTGTTCCAACTCGCATTATTTGTCGCGCAGATGGTTACGAAAAATATTCATTCATGAATTTCACCTTCACGGCTATATTTGATCGGCAATTTGGGGTTTTTATATTTCCCCCATGCGCAAATATGCACAACTTTGGAATAAACAGAAACAGCTCAATGTTTCTTTCTTCCTATTTTTTAGATGTATCCCTACATTTTGATGTAAATGACACCTTTGAGTTAATTTTTCGTATTCCAGCACATAAATTTTTGCATAGTTTTCCTTCTTAAAAATATTCAGAACGAGTTAAGTGACCTACGGAAAACAGATTAAGTATTATTGGTAAATATCTTGAGTTTCAAAACTGGTTGTAACAGACGGGGTTATAGGCCACACTCCTACTTTACGTCTACTTTATGGATCATTTCAACTTGCCGCTTAAAATTAAACACTATGGGGTAAATGCAAAAGTAATTTCATTCGTTTTTTAACAGTCTCAAAGTCGAAATTTTCAAACCCAAATGCTCTGAGAATCTAGTCTTAAGACAAAATACAAAAATACATATACGTATGTTTATCCAAAAGAAAGGGGAAAATCTAAATTTTAAACACTGATATTATGTTTCCCTTTACCGCTTACAAACACTACAGCAAAAAAAAAAAAAACTATATATTTGTGGATAGTGTAGTTTGGCAGCGAAGTGACGCTTATAGGCACCCAAGTTTGGCGCATGATAATAGAGAACTAAGTGCTGCACTTACCTTTCACCTGGGTATAATCTTCAAATGTAAAAAACTTTTTCGAAGTCCCTCGCTATTTATCTAAATCTTCTGGCAGCCTAGAAAAGTGGATTGTCAATTATTTTACATTAGAAATTGGTTGTTTAGTACTTAATAATGAGCGAGTTTTTGCAGTGTTTTATTGATATATTTTGTCTGTTCATATTACCGTAATAAAAATCGAAGAAAAACAGACTCGACGAGTGCTATCAAAAAATATCCGACCTTTAGATGAAAGAAAAAGAATTGACATATATTTGGCATTAAAAATCTAATCACCTTCAAAGAAGTATCTTCGCGACTTCACTATTCTTTCCCAGAGTTGCTGACATTCTAGGAAGCATTCAGAGAATGCTTGGTTCAAAATGACGTGTAATTCGGCTATCGTTGCAGCCATGATCTCCTTTTTTGCCTGGAATATTGTACCTTTCATTTAGCTTTTAAGTTTGTCGAACTGCCTTTATTTACAAGAATCCCTATCAAGAGAGTAAGGAGCTTATTTGTAATACAAGAATTAGATCCCCCCCTCCAGAATACGTGGAAATCAAATGGGAGAAATGTGCTGAAGGATCGTTATTGAAGGCTGTCTGCATTTTCCAAATGAATCCCCATTGGCTGTCCGGTTTCTGTCCAAAATTTGGTTCAGTAGCGTTGCTTCTGCCGATTCCGTGATTTTCTCTAAGTTAAAAAAAACGACGAGAGTCCTATACAGTCAAACTCTCAGCGGCTGACGCTGTTGACAGATTGAATAAAAAATTTTTGAAAAGAAAATAGAACCGACTTCAAAATTGCTCCAAAAAGTGAAAAATAATTTTATCCTTTAAACACCATCGATAATACTTTTAAACATAATTTTTGAAGCTGGCACAAAAACAAAAAGTAAAATCCAGAGCAACGATGCTTCGTTCATATTTTTTTCAGAAAATCATCCAAAGTTAGTAACGAAACATTTATATCGTTACTCAAATATGCTGTTATAAATGCATAATGTATGTGGAAGTGAAGAAGTTAGGCCTGGTTAAACTTATAGTTGTAGTTAAGTTATGGCTGTGAATGATCTTATCTATCGTTTTTATGCCAACTTCAAAAATTATGTTTAAAAGTATTATCGATGGTGCTTAAAGAATAAAATTATTTTTCACTTTTTAGAGCAATTTTGAAGTCGGTTCTATTTTCTTTTCAAAAAATTTTTATTTCATTCTTTCTAGTGTAAATGTAGATATTTCAGTAAAAGTAAGAAGTCACCTAGTAAGAAGTTCGGCTCTATATCACTGTATTGCTTTAGAAAAGCCTTTATTCAAAATTATCATTACAATTACTATTAATGTTACTGTCATATGGCACCAAACTTTTATAACAATGAGTTTCATATTGTCGCGCAGATAAAGATAGCGAAGACTCGTTAGTCTCAACTCGAGAATGAACGTTACATCTCCTTATATGCAACTTGAGAAAGTGCTGGAACTTTCCAGACTTGGAAAGATACAGAAATTAATAGAAGATTCGAGAAAATACGGGAAACAGTAGAAACGAAGTTTTAGTAAAATTCACTTTGTCCTAGTCGGGATTTGAACCCGGGTCGCTCGTGTGGGAGGCGAGAATTCTACCCCTGAGCCACCGTTATCCACGGATAACAAGAGCGAACTTCGCTACAGTATCATTTTAATCATTTAATAGGGAAATTGCATAAAATACTGTTTTTTGCCCATAACTTTTTTTCTAAAGAACAAATATGGTCAAACAAAGTAATGGGACCTAAGTTGAGCCATCCCCTATCCTTTAAAAAAAGAATCATCAAAATCGGTTCACTAGGTGAGACGCTATGAGTGGACAAACAAAAAAAAAACATACATACGATATGAACTGATAACCGCCTCCTTTTTGAAGTCGGTTAAAAAAATTCACGCACGCTCACAAAGGTTAAAAGGCCAGAACTCATGCGTTTGATTCATATCCATCAAGTTTTCATGCAAATTAAAAATAAGTTATAATACATTTTTAACAGTCGTCGTATATTTTGTAATGAATTTCGGAACCAAACATTACACTATTTAACAAAATATTTCCAAAAGCAATTTTGCCTCTCTTACAATATCCGCCAAAAAAAAGTAGTTTTTAGTAGTTAGTTTTTGTTGTCTAAATTAATAATGCATACTTAGTTACCAAAATTTTCTTTCTAAGTCATGAAATTTTAATGGTGTGTCATACTGTTTATATCATTTTTACGCCAAAACGCATCAGTTATTTATGCTAACTTTTTAAGAGCTTTTTTGGCAAGTAGAAGCATTAAATTTAGAGTTTAAAACAAACTAGTATTTTCCCAAAGTTTGAGTTGTGTCACTTTCCTTGCCGGAGTGCAATACAACGGAATGGAAAAAAAATTAAAATTTGATAAGCGCTGATTTATAGTGCGGGAAAGTTGCCTTTTGTAGAGATATTTTGTCATATACAGGTAAAAGGATTTTAACAGCTAACAATTTCTTGACGATCCGCTACCTCCTCGAAATTTACCATCCGCATATATACACTATATGACCAAAAGTATTAGGACACATACAAAAATTCACATTTTTAAGGATTTCTCCTGAAATAAGAGATCAATTACTTTGTACCTTTTGTCACATAAAAAGTATGCTCCAGCTGTTATTTTTCAATTAAAGTTATAACACCCTTGCGTTTCGAGGATCAGTAACAAACTGAGAAACACAAAAATGTTTCTCGGTACAACTGTTCATCGTAAAAGGCTGAGAATAAAAGAAATGTATAGTTTAGAAATTAGTTAACTTACTATAAACAATTATTTTACGTATTTTCGAGAAAGTGTCCCTGATATTCACTACGATGTAAGCATTTCCTTCAAAACTACGAATTTTATTTGAAAGTTTTTGGCTCATAACACGCCGAGTTTTTCATCAAAGCTTACCAAACTTTTAGAAAACTTGACAGCATACAAGAAAAGTGTAATACTGAAATTTAAAATTAAAATGCTAAAATTTTTTATAAAATTTGGATATTTAAAGCAATTAATTTTTCATTGCGCATTCGCGAAAGATAGTAACTTATAACTTCCATAATCTAACACAAACTAGATTCCTCAACTCATGATAAAATTGCAGTTGAATATCTTAAAATTTCAGAAAGTTTTCAGTTATCCAATGAGTCGAATATCAATAATTCTTGGATAGGCGAAAATCATGAGGGTTCGTTCGCAAGGTTGCAACATATGCTTGCAATCGTTCAGTGTTTCATGATAGAAACTTTATTTGCGAACGACCCCTCACGATTGGACGCTTATCCAAGAATTATGGAAATTCGGCTTTTGAGATCGCTATTGACTTTCTGAATTGTTAAGATATTCAACTGGAATTTAATCATATGTTGAGGAATCTAGTTGGGTTTTAGATTATAAAAGAGGGACCAGTTGAGCCTCCAGGGACTACTTGAGCCAAAGAGAAAAAAAGTGTTTAAAATCCGTTCTGGTCCTATAAAACTCAATGTATAGACTTAAACTTTCTTCGTGACAGGTAGAGGCTAGAGCATGAAACAAAGTTTCTGCTATTCCCGCCTTCTTATGATTGCGGTTATGATTGCCAGTTGTTTAAACTTTAAACAGTTGTTTTTATTGTCTGCAAACTTTCACATGTTAGTTCATGAAAGCATCTGATATCATCAAGGTAAACATAGTTTTATGTTTTTCATTAAAAAAAATACCAGTGTTTCAAGGATATGGCTATACAGGGTGTTCCGTTTTAACCTTCAAAAGACCTTTATTTTCGCAACCGTTAGTCCTAGATGTATACTTCCTATTGCAAAAATGTTCAAAATTAGGTGCAAAGTTAAGATATTGAAAGTTTGAAGTGAATATAAAAAAAAATTCAAAAATTACAAAATTTAACTTTTTATACGGGCTCCTGGTCCTCAAACTTATATTTAAAGAAATAATCTCCATTAAAAAGTAATTCCAACGCAAAAAGTGTGAAATTAGTACGACCAATATTCACCGAGATATGAAACGCAGCGTTTTGTGACTTACACCACTTTTCTTTCGCCGTCAATAATACCTTTTTGGGGGAAATATGGTGGTAACAAGGATTTGAAATTACATGTGTGCATAGAGTGTGTTTTTTCAAATTGTTCGAGGTTTTGTAGTGTGTTTTTGCATATCACAGCATAACATTTTCATTTTTAAATAGCAATGAAAAATATAAATACTTTGTTTTTCTTACTTTGACGACTTGTCATTCTTCTGAATGGGCGATAAGCTCCAATCTCATCATCTGTATCGTCCCTTAAATTTTTGAATTGGATTATCTCCTTGAGTTTTGGGCTCACAAATGTCAAGTTTTTTGTCTCAGCAATAGTTTTCAATTGAGATTATTTCTCTAAATATTAGTTAGGGGACCTAGGGACCGTATAAAAAGTTAAATTTTGTATTTTTTGACTCATTTTTATTTTTGCTTCAAAATTTCAATATCTTAACTCTGCATCTGATTTTGAACATATTTGCAACTGGAAGTATACATCTAGGACTAACGGTTGCGAAAATAAAGGTCTTGCCGGTTAAAATGGAACACCTGTATAGTCAACACAGTAACTAATAGTAAAAGTGCACTGGTTGCCTTAAAATGGCAACCAGTGCACCTTTCAAATCGCACTTTCCAATTTTGACTTTGCACCAGTGCAATGGGCTACTTGAACCCAGCGTTCAAGTAGCTCCAGACCACATTTCATCACTAAATTAATCTATGTAAGATTTGTAATGTTTAAAAATAAAGAGGTTAGTTGCTATTTATACCCGTTTATTTGCACACACACACAAATCTGGGGATAAAAAGAGTCCAAAAGAGAAAGAGAATTTTTTAAAGTAAGAAAGAATGCGGATTATTAAAAGGAAAATTACAATTGTTCCCAGATACAAATAATTCCGTAGAAATGCCTTAAAGAGTGGTATCAGCCCATTTTGACTCAAGTATATCAATTCTAAAAAAGAAACTAAGAGATCGTTCACAAAACAAGCCTGGGCATCCTGTAGTATTTAGCAGCGAGGAAGAGCAGGTATTATATAATATCAGAGAAAATGAATCCACCCAAGCCATTAAATTGGGGAGATTTCATTCTTTCCAATGTTTAAATAATGAGCATTTCAATTGGTTTCAGCTGCAGTTAAATTATATTTCTATTTGAGAAATTATGTTTGCCTGAAAATGTTTTTATGCATACGTAATTTTGTATTAATTTATATCAATAATTTGCAATTTATATAAATAATTTGCTCACTAGAATATACGTTTCGAGTTTTCTTTCAAAATCATTGGTCCTTGATACCACCACCTGTTTTACAGCTTTTTCTAACGGATTTCCTGAGTGGAACCAAGTAGAAAACTGAATTATATGTATTTATCCATTTCTCAAAAGCTAAAATTGCTCTCTCAAAACTTTTTTTTTTTGGTACCTATTAACTTAAATTGGGTGAACACACAGTAAAATGGATGCTCCAAGTTGAAAATAAATATGCATTTTTATGTCATACTCTACGACAGTTAAAATATAATGGAGCTGAATTAAAGAAAGGCATTAGATTAGAGGTAAAAAGATGGATTTATAAGAACAAATTTATACTTCTGATAATAATGCCAAAACTGAATCATAAGTACAACTTCATACCCTGATCCAAACTTTGAAAGTATTTTAAAATTGTACAGCAAGTGTAAATGTAAGTTTTGTAATGACTATTCTTCTTGGTCGGGTGAATGTGAAGGGTAGAGTGGAGCTTGAAGTGAAGCCACTTCCTTGTGGTGGGTTCTCGGTTGTTAATGCAATCTATACTAATAATATAAAGCTGAATAATTTGTTTTAAAGCTCTAATCTCGGGAACTACTGCTCAGAATTGAAAAATTCTTTTTGTGTTGAATAATCCATTTATTGAGGAACGCTATAGGCCACTTTGAGATTTCAGATTGACCGAAATATTTGTAATTGCTAATTAAATGTTAAATTAATTGTTTACTTCTATTAATTCCCAATAGATGGTGAGGTAAGTGTACTCCTTGAGAAAGCGCTAGCCGATAGTATCGATAGCTGCGAGGAACCATGCCACACGGCTCAGACGCGCGGTCAGCTACGCTGTTGCGTTCAGCAAACATATTTTTGAATGCAGTTTTTTTTTTTTTCTTTTTCGGTATTCAGGTACAAAATTTGATTTTGTAGGATTTTTCTAAAGTGTTTTGTTTTCCTTATTCCTTCAAAGTTTGCTTTTGTTCTTTAATTGGAGATAGTTACTTATCTAAGTAAATAATTTTACTTGTCGTAATATTCAACTGTATAGTAAAAACATTATGAAAAACTACCACAAGCTGCGGTATTATTTTCCAGGACTGACGTAACTGTAAGAGAACGAAAAGCCAGAAGATGGCGCTAATGATTGCATATTGAAGACTTTTTTTTTTTTTTTTGGACATGCGTAGTGCAATTAGGACCATTCTGAAGTAAGCGGCACTCGTAGAAAGGCGCATTAAAACGTAGCTCTTCAATTCCTGTTGTCACCATAATGCGGACTTTTTCAATTACTTCCAGCGTGCGTACGGACTGCGGCCGACCTATCATCATCGATGCTTTTACGTCCGTCCCGAAAGTATTTAAACCATTCAAAAGTTCAAGTGAACTTGTTTCAACATTTCGCATGTTTCTGCAGCTGTCTTGCCCAATTTGAAGCAAAATTTAATGTTAATTCTTTGCTCCATTTTCACTTTGACGACAGGAATTCGAAAGCTACGTTTTATTGCGATTTTCTACGAGAACCACTTACTTTTGAATGACGCTCAAGGGCGTATATAAGAGAAGGGCTGAGGGGGCCCCCTCCAAAATCTGGGGGGGGAAATTAAATGTTGGTAGTTATTTTTGGTTTTAGTTGCTCACAAATATTATCCAAACTTTTTGCTATAAAAAAAAGAATAAATATTATAGTGATAATAATTTTAATACATTAGATCAGAGATTTCCAAACTGGGTACCGCTGGAAGAGGTGAGGGGTACAGCGAAGTGTCCATGGTAACAATATGTACATAAAACTAGACTAGGAAGCTGTGAAAAAATTCTAATTCTTCAAAGGGTGCCGAATTGCTAAAGTTTGGGAACCCTGCGTTAGATGAAAGCATCAGGCAATGGTGTTCAGAAGGGGTCAGGGGATCCGTACTCCTTACCCAAGAAAAGAACGTGTCTTGGGAAATCGAAGTTTTAACAAAAAGAAAAGCAAATAATCTTTGGGGGGGGGGGCATCTCAATCCTTCCAAAAAAGATAGAGAAATTTTTAAATTAAAAATGCTTAATAGATGCAGCTTATTGCTTAGCAAATAAAGTCCCCGACCCCTTTTTTTTCTTCGTAGTCAGTCTGAAAAAAAGGGTCTTCAAAATGTCTCTCTCCTTAACTTTCGTCCCCAGCAAGAAATTTAAATTAAGTTTTAGTTGTTAGGTTGGAGTAATAAAGGAGTACTTTGGCGCATTTCACATGCGCGCTGAATGTTCACGCTTGCTGTCTACCGCATTTCCAGGTTATGATAATTTAGAAGAGAATTAAAAATTGCGCTCTGCGGTAATGGAAACAGTGAATGGCAGTTCATTCGTGATGTCATGCACAGAAGCATGAAAATTAAAATTGAGTCAGCGCACCGATTAAAATATTTTTTTTAATTTTAAGTTTTGTCAAAATATTTTTAAAAAACGGTCAAATCTTATGTTTTTTTAGCTCTTTCCAAAAAAAAAAAAAAAAAATATTTTTAAAATTTCGGAAACGACCCCATTGCGTTTTACCTTTCAGGGGAGGATTGACGAGCTCTTCCTTTCCAAAGATTGCCTAATGTTGGGGAAAAATCTGAATTGCTTCTGAAAAGAACCTTAAAATAAAAATTTCAGAAGTTGCTGACTATTGATCAGGTAATTAAGTTCAACACCTTCGATTTCTTTCACATCTCCACCGCCCCATTTTTTCCCCCTTTCCTAGTCCCAGTAGGAAGTCTCCTTCCCCCTCCCACTAAAACCATTACAGAGCTTTTCAAACCTCGTTTTCTAGGCTTCAGTGTCGAAAACTTTCCAGGGAACAATTACCAAACGCCTTACCTTCTGAAAGCAAAAGCATCGAAAATGCTTTTTATGAAGCTTCAATTAAAAAAAAATGGTCGAACCCCTAACGTTACCAAATATGGTCAACAGTCGCGCTTTTAAGACTTCAATTACGAAAAAATTTCGGACGCGGGTCCGATTGCTCCAGTATGAGATCTGAAAATGAAAAAAATTACAATTTCGAAAAATTAAGGTGGAGAACGTTTAAATCCCTCCACGTTGTATCACTGAATATCTCTTTGAAACTTCGTTTTCTAGGACTTCAATTTCGAAATAGTTTTTTGGGAGACCAGAACTGCCCTGTCTTGTCATGTCCTTAACATCATCCAAATTATTTTGAAACTCGTTTTTAGAACTTCAATTTCAAAAAATTGGGCGGAGGAGTGATGGATTTCGGTCTATTTTTTAAAAAAAATCAATTGGAGGCAACTTCAAACAGTCCTATTTCTTTCATTACACTAACGTCAACAAATATAGCCTATAATGGCGTTTTTAAGACTTCAATACCTAAATATTTCCGCTAAAGGCCCCCCGAATTTTTCCGTCCCGTAGCATCACCAGAAACCGTCTAAAACTACGTTCTTTGGACTACAAAAATTTTCGAGGAGAACCCCCGAACCTCTCCCCCTGCCCATCAGAAGCTAGAAATTTAAGAGAGTCTTTTTTTTTTTGCGCCACTGGTGACAGTATGAAGTCCTTGCCCCACCTTGAAAAAAAGACCCTTTTAGGAACATCCGAATGTAACCAAAATAGAAGGTGCACAACTAGACCCCACTAGAAATCTACGTACCAAATTTCAACTTTCTAGGACATACCGTTTTTGAGTTATGCGAGATACATACACACATACGCACATACATACGTACATACATACGGACGTCACGAGAAAATTCGTTGTAATTAACTCGGGGGTCGTCAAAATGGATATTTCAGGTGTCTCTACGTTTCTACGCACATATCCACGTGTGATCGAGTCGAAAAAAAAAAACTCAACATTCATTCTGGGGTGAGAAAAATGGAAATTAAGGCCGATTTTTGAGTGAAATTTTTTTCGCGAATACAATACTTCCTTTTTTTGTAAAAGGAAGTAAAAATAAGATCAGAGCACTGTTGCTCCCCCCCCCCCAAATTGAAATTACAAAAAAAAAGATGTAATTTTTTTGTTACATCTTTTTAATGATGTAACAAAAGAGGGGGGGGGCTAATCTTGGTTATATGGACCCCCTCCAAAATGAAAACGTATATACGCCACTGACGCCGATTGCACTGCAAATGCGCAAGAAAACACTCAATATGCAATCATTAGCGCCATCTTCCCGCTTTTCATTCTCCTACAGTCACGTCAGTCTTGAAAATTAATACCTGGATCTTGTAGTATTGTTTATTTGGCGAAACATTTTTAATTGCAGAAAAAAATAACGTTTCACTCGCTTAAGGGTTGCGGTAGCGTGGTTGCTTGGCGCGTTAAGCGATCACACAATACAGTTGAAGGATTACTTTGATTTTTTAAAGCTACTGTTAATCATTTTGTGTGTTTTGTCGAATAGTTTTAAATTTCAAAGAGACTTGAATAGGTTTTTTTAATAGTTGTGTACGCATTTTAGTTAAAGAAAAATGATCATTTCACATCAGAAGGGGAGGAGAGGAATGCGTGTTTTTTTTTTTTTTAATTCAACGGATTTCCTTTAAATACTTAGTGCGGGCGTCGCCGTGCGGGAACTGCTACTAAAATATATTTGCATGTCCAACGAAGAGATGCACTGTGCACATTTATTGCAAAAAAATGTATACTAGACCGTAAAAGAAGAAATGTTGAAATGTACAAAAAATGGTTTTAAAAGAATAGATTTTCGGTTAATTTCATGTAAATGCACGGTTTGTTCGCGCACTAAGAACTGTAAAGGAATGTAGTTAATCATATTGAAATGAAGAAAGAAATAAGAAAAAGGAAAGAAATCATGAAGAGTGATAAAAGGAAGCATTTGAATGGTTTTAGAACAAGAATTTTAAAAATTTGTATTCTCTGAATTTTTTTTTAGAATTTTGCCATTGTTTGCCTTTTTTTTTCCAAACCTTTTCGCTCGTTTTCTGGTAGCTAAACCTTAATATTTTCCAAAAATAATACTAGAAATGAATTTCTCGGGTGCAAATACATTGCATCCCAAATGTGAAAGTCAAAGAAAAAAAATTATATATATATATATATATATAAGAAATACTATCATAAACTGTATTTATAATCTGGACAAGTCAACCAGAATGAACTTCACTACTCAGTTCAATAGGCGCCATAGACTGCTCTATGATACTGGTAGACAACACATTAGATAGCAATATAAGGATTGAACAAGAAAGAAAAAAAATCTTTTGAAAAAATGAAAAAAACAGTACCCCTTTGGCTACTTTTGTGAGATGTCGGGGACTAATGCTGCTTTTAGGCAATTTCGCCAGCAGCACTCACGAAACATCTCATGGTTTTTTTCCCCTACCCTTGGGGAGTACCCCCTGATGAGGCCCCAGGGTAATTTGGGATTTTTCATTTTTTCGTTCCTTTAAAAAAAATTCTCTTTCTTGTTCAATCCTTATATTGCTATTATATATATATATATATCCTAATGCGCAGTGAAAATTGCTTTAAATGTTCATATTTTCATACCTGCCAACATTTACTGGGAAAACATCCAGTACGGTAACGACACCATTAACAGACAAGGGTGCAGTAACAAACAGTCGCAAGTTTGTATTTTATTAATACAAATTTTAGGCGGGTATTATTCATGTTCCTGTGATCCATGAATACGATGCAACCATCTAGAGTTATCCGAGTAATTTTATGAGCCAGTTGGTATTTACAAGGAAATGGGGGAAGCTTATGAACAGACACAACGAGGTCTGCTGGTGTTTCATGTTTATTTTAATTAAATGAAGTTTTCGGTCTAAAATAAAGAATTTTTGCACATTTTAAAGAGAAAAAGGAAATTTTGACCATTACTCAACCTCTCCTTATCCTATCTGTTACTGGATACCATCAGATTTATCGGTGTCTGTTACTGGAGGGGGGGGGTAGTACCTTTTGGCGAAATTAAGCATATAAAAATAGAATAATCGAATTCAAAGGATCCAAAAGCAGCCAAACCTTAGATAAGATGTTGTTGCATGGGAAAAATATAGTTTTAAAAGTTTAAATACATTAAAAGGCTCAGAAAATTGAGTTAATGTTTCTGCTGCCCTTGCCCTAGATAATTAAAAAATCCAGTAGATGATTACTACGGATTTTTCATAGTTATTTAGCGAAAAATAAGGATTTTTTATTATCCTTCTCAGTACAACCAAATGTTCTATACATTATATACCCAATGAAGAGAAATTATAAAAATCCAGTAATCTTCCGGACAAACCAGTAGAGTGGATAAAATTAAATTTCGTTAAATTTTGAACATTTTAATTTCAGATTCTAGTGTTCTACTTCTCTTGTATACTACAAGTTTTCTGATTGGTAAGCTTTGATGGAAATCTTTGCGTCTAATGACCAAAAACCATCAAATAAAATCCGTAGTTCTGAAAGAAATGCAATCTTAGTGAATACCAGTGATTTTTTTTTTTTTTTGAAAATTTGTAAAATTATTGTGCATAGCAAGTAAACTAATTTCTGAAATTTACATCTTATGCTCAGCTATTTACGATGAATGATGATCGAAAAACATTTGTTTTCCTCAATTTGTTACCGATCCCCGAAACGCAAGGGTAATGTACCTTTTATGTGACAGAAGTTACAAAGCAATTGGTCTTTTTTTTCTTGAGAAATCCTTAAACATATGAATTTTTGGAAGTGCCCCAATACTTTTGGTCATATAGTGTTTGATAGCAAATTCACTGATCGAACAACGCTCCTGACGTCACCAACAATGAAACTCGCGCCATAGCATGCGTGACGGTTTATAATTTGACAATATTTTTTGGCAATGTTTCAAATGCAGGGAAAAACTTTATTTTGACGATGCTGAACTGGATCCGGTAACTTAACTGTTGTACTGGTAAGACAGTCAGTTTAGGAGAATGAAGAAGCGAAAAAGTGGTCAACAATGAACGCTATCTACTGGAGTTTAGGATTCATCACTGGAGTTAGGATTAGAATGTTAACCATAAAAATGTCACCAAACAGGCAATTGCTTCGTTCAAATGTAGAAGCAATTTTCACCCATCGTACCTTGATGGAAGATTTTTCCAGTTCTTGCAGAAAAACCGAAAAATGTTGCAATTATTGAACCCAAAATAAAAATTCGCTGAAACAGCTTGCAGTAGCAGGCCTAATACGTTATTATACACCGTATAGGATTGTTTTTAAATATCACACATAACTCGAAATAGGGTTAAATAACATTTTAATGCTCCGTCTTTGTTAAAAATGAAAAAGCATTAGAAGTAATATTTTGTAAAATTTAGTTTCTGTTAATTAGTACATGCAGGTAGACAATTTAGTTGTAAGTATTTCTTGTAGTAAAACAAAACTAGCACCTGCGGTTTTTTCATCAACTTTGACGCAAATTGCGAAATTTGTATATAGTAGATAACCTGAAACTTTCAGAATATCAGTACAAAATGAAGAACAAAGAAAAAATGAATCTTCTTTTCTCTCAAATTTCAGTTGTTGGCCCTCAAGTAGGGTCAGAGTTAAAGGTCTGGAATATTTTATGCTAAATATGTAATCATTTCGACTCAAAAAGGAATGAGACCTTGGTTAAAGGAAATTGACCAATGCCAATTTTTTTGAAGTGGAAACTACTGGTTCCTACGCACATGCTAGAACAAATAATTTGGTGATTCACGCATATCTTTGAGAGCTGCGATCAATTGATAAAGCTACTTTCGTTACTTTTTTGTGTCCAGATATCTGCTAAAACCATGAGTGACCCTCGAAAATAGCAATTGCACACGAACAAGGCAAAACCAATAATGAAAATAACATTTTCAATTGACCTTTGCCCTTAAAGCCATGCGTGATGCTAGCATGTACCTATAGCTGGGGAGAGCTCAACCCGGCAGCATCGCAATGCTGTGATTAGGATCTGCGTAACCTTCTCAATGCTCCCAGGTTAGATGCCCCGACTATAGTATCAATTAATATCCATATCGAAAAAAATCTAGCATGCATCACTCATTTTGAAGCAAAATGATCTCATATTTAGCATCGTATATTCGACTTTAAACTTTGAAACCAACTCAAGGGCCAACTAATCAAATTTGATTTCACTTTTTCTTATTACAGTAACTGCTAACACATTCTGAAGTTTTTACTAAAATTGAAATCACGAACTATCAAAACACTCCAACTTGAAAAAAAAATGACAGTTAAGTAACAAATTGAATATCTAGCTTGCAATAGCCAACAAAATTTCAACTCGAAACAATAGAAATCGTTAAATAAATTCTCATTTTTCTGTGTGCACATACTTGAACTGCATGGTAAAATAAGACTGGTGAATGCGTTAGATCAGGCTTTCCCAAATTTAATTGACAGCGGAACCCTTTCAAGATCAATGTTCATCGCGGACTCCTGTCTACAAGGGAAAATCACTGTTTAAAAAAGTGGCCGGTAGTTTACAATACTTACGTTTATTTAAAAATTAAAATGGACATACAAAAATTAAGGAAACAAAACGATTAAAATTTTAAATTGTACCTCAAGTTAATGTTTTGACAGGTACAACTTTGATATATTGGGGGTTTAATTTTTTATAGCAAGCATATCAGGATATCTATATATCAGGATCACAGCTTATAGTCTGCTTCGGTATAAGCTTTTGACGACCGCATTGGTGAGTGTTGGCAAATGGAACTACGTGCTTTGCATTTCCAGCGAGCGATTGGTATTTTTTTTTTTTTTGTTTTCCAAACGAAGTCAAAAAGATTGACAAAAATTGTGAAATCTTAGGAGCCAGGTAAAAATTTTAAGCGCTAAACAAATTTTCTCAGAGTTTGTAGGAAAATTCAATGACAAGGTTTATGAAATAATATTGTTCTGAAAGAAATAATTGCCAAGGTATTATTTTTAGTCACTCGAATCACCCGACTCTTTAGGATTGGTCGGAGCCTGCTGGTAGGACTCCTGGAAAGTAGATTTCATGGTGCAGTCTGAAATTATGTCTATCGAACATTCACATGACAATAGACTGAACGCTTCGACCACGAACTTTCTGAATTGTTCCTCGAGCTGTCAGAAAGTAGAGCTCACAAGACAACTCCATACTTCGAAGGTGAAAATCTGGGTTTAAGTGTTATAAAAGCATTATTTCATCTCATTTCAAGCTTTTTAAATTTTTTTCACAATGGTTGCCGCGGACCTTTACTAAGCGTCGGCGGATCACCAAGGGGTTCTGCGGAACACACTTTGGGAAGTCCTGGTATGAGTTCGACTATTATCTTGACTACGCACAATGCTTGACCATAGTCTTATATTGCGGCGTAATATTTCTGGATTCATATCAGCTGATACCTCTTTGTAAAATTTTATGCATCCTCTCACTGCTTGAGTTTATGATATTTGCAGCTTTGGAAATTAAGCAACTCAGAAGAATAGATATCAAGCACCATTTTTTTTCAATAATGTATCCGAAAATCCTTTGTAAGTGCAGCCTCCGACTTTCCCCACTTCTGCCAGCCATTGATTTTATAGTAGCCTCTTAGCTTGGAAACTAGAATCTGAAGTAGTTACATTTTAGTTGGTCAATAGGATTCTTTGCGAGATCATTTTCTTTGGTGACACTTCGATCATCTCTAGTAATCGCTATTAAATTTTCAGTATTTCGAAAATAACTTGTGCAGCACAGTATTGATCAGAATTCAAAAGGAAGAACACTATATCGCGTTATTTTTCAAAGAGAATGGAACCATCCTAGTATGGGATGAGAGTATACATCCCAAATATGGAACCATCCTAGATATGGGATGATGAGGGTAGATACAGCCCAAATATGGAACCATCCCAGCAGAGGAGGATTTTCAATGGTATACATTGATGAATACACCATCGTATAAATTGAGCTAGAGTATAAATTATGTACGTTACTATCAGCTTACATAAGCAAAATAGCAGCACAATTTGATTTGCTTATGCTCCAGGTTCTATACTTATATGCTAGCATAATATATTATGATACTATATTCACCAAAGCTGTTTACTATTAGAATTCACCACTCCTATTAAGACGATTCCATACATCACTTTGAAACAAGTCAAAAATATTATCTCTCTACTGAATTGTGATCAATATTGTGCTTCTGAACAAAGGTTATTTTGGAAATCTGAAAATTGATGGCACGTGATTCAAACATGATCATACACCATGGTTTGGGTCAGATTTAAATAGAAGGCAGAAGGATTCGATTGGTATACAAAATAATAGTTCTAGGTTTCAATTTCGAAGCTTAGATATCACCATTAGAGAATTGGTTGGCAGGATTGGGGGGGGGGGGAGTTTCAGATAAATCTTTGGAAAATATATTGCTTGATATCGAATCTTTTGAGATGCTACACTTCCAAAACTTGCCATATCACATATACTCAAGCTGTGAGATTATGAGTAAAATTACGCAAAAAGGCATTAGCTACGATTTGCGGTGTAACCAAGAGAAATGAATTTATTAGAGTGAGATTAACATCATATTAGATTTCAGATATCCACAGTGTAAAACTGATGCCGATCCTTGTCAGTAGTCAAGACACTAGTCAAGTCATAATCCAACTGATGTGTTGTTGTTTGCTAAGTGGTTAGAGTTTGAGAGCTCAAAGTTATGAAAATTATTTTGCAATTTCTATCATTCCGAGGTGTAACTTCTGCATGCAATTGCATGCTAGATTTACAGGGTTTGTCCGGAAATTAATATGACTGAGTCGATTAAAAAAAATTATTGAGCCAATTGTTAAAATTCTTTAAAAACTTTCAAAATAGGCTCCTGCGCGGATGCAGCGCTGCCAGCGTGATTTCCAAGCATTAAAGGCGTCACGGTAGGCATTCTCCGGAATAGCCTTGAGAGCCGTGGTGCATGCTGCTTGGATCCCCTCTGTTGTCTCAAAATGCTTGCCTTTCATCGGCCTTTTCAGGTGAGGAAACAAAAAAAAGGCCGGGGGGGGGCCACATCTGGGCTGTAGGGCGGCTACCGAAGCGTTGGGATGCCGGCCTTGGTCAGGTAGCTGTTCGTCGTCAGTGAGCACTTTTGGGACCAACTTCGCGCACACCTTGAGCATGTTCAAATGCACCGTCACAAAACCATGAACCACAGATTTTGGTAAATTTAACATTTGGGCAAATTAAACGAATACTTAGTCGACGGTCTGAGTTCAAAACTTTCCGCACACGAGTCACCTTTTCGGTGTTTGTCGAAGTCGAAGGTCTTCCAGCACGGTCTTCATCGGCGACCTCTTCCCGGCCTGCCAAAAAGACCTGGTGCCACAGAAACACACCACTTCTTGCTAAAGCAACATCTGGGTAAGCCGGCTTGATCATATCAAACGTATCTGTCGCAGATTTACCGAGTTTCACACAGAATTTAGTCGCGCACCCCTTCTCTAACGAACGCTGCATTTTCGGCTTGCACCATTCACAGAAACACGTCGAGCGAAAATGCCTGTCCTGACTCTCCAGGTGCTCGTAGACAATCGACTAGCCGCTCGTTCGTTAGTTAGGAACGCCCTCTGCCGAATCCAGCCGGCGCGTGCACGCTCCGAAGTACAGTCGCGGCGGAAAAAAATCAGTCCTATCACTTTCCGGTCAAACCCTGTATGTTTCCGAACTTTTATACTTAACTTTTGTTTTCTACTATATGTAAATTTCAGAAATTATGCCCAAGTTGATGGATCAAGTTCGCTTTTACTACCGGAGGATTGCTTTTGTCACTTAGCTTTATCATATGTATAAAACGTTATATGTATAAAGTGTCTTATCATATGTAAGGATTGATTACAAGGGAAGATATTTTTTACAAAAACTTATAAAACCTTTTTATGAAAGTTTGGATCATTACGATGTTACTCAAATTTGAAGCGGTATTAGTCAATTTCGAGGTTTATATGGGGAACATTAAAACACAGTTTGTTATGATCCCATACAAAGTGTAATTCTACACATAAAGCATGCTATTATATGCTTGTACACAGTAGACCCTCGTTTTAAGCGGGAGTTACGTTTCATGGTAATGCCGCGTAAATCAAAACTTGGTAAATTGAGAACTAATAGTAGTGTTAAAATAGAGGTTAGGTTCCGTAGATTAAAAACAAATACTTCATTCTAGTGATGATTAATTGTATAATAAGTTTAATGTGTACTTATGGCAATTTTTATGCACAACATGTGTAAAGAAAACAAATTAATTTCGTGTTCTGTTTATAAAGAAGAGCTGGCAATTATATTCTTTTGGCAGTCATTAAGAATTTCTCTGTAATCCTTTGCAGAGCATTAACGCATCCATGACTACTTGCGTCATTTCCATTATAGAATCTTCCTTCAGAAACAAATCAGAAGGATCATTTCTATTGTCTAGGAATGGCTCAAAATTTTCAATGTGATCGTTTTTGGTTAGGTGTCGCCGATGTCGATATCCTCGTTGATTTTGGCCGCCTTTGTCACTCCTAAAAAGCTCTACTTCCAGTGAGAACTGTGTGAGTTCAGTAACTTTACTTCTGAAAAGAGCTTTGGAACCAATTGCTTAAAATGTCTCCAGTGGCCCAAGCTCGATTATTAGTACGCCAAATCGCCAAAATGCAGTTTATCACGTGTAATCTGCAACCTTTAGGAGTTTGGAATTTGAAAGAGGGGAAAATTTTATCTGTTTGCATTGCCGCATCCGCGTAAAACCGAAACTCAACCGCGTAAAATAAAAGTGTGAAATCTTAAACCGCGTATAATCGAAACCGCGTAAAATAAACCTGCGTAAAACCAGGTTCTGCTGTACATCAAATTTTTACTTCGGATGAAATCAATGCTACTTTTTTTTTTGCAATAACGTTAAATTTCAAGACGCTAGTGGACCCTCTAGTTCTTTTTATAGTTATAATCCTCTTGTATAAGCAGGGGCGGACTGATGGAGGGAGGGCCGATGTGCCCTCCCGCCTGTACGCATACCTGTGGGCCTTCATTTTTCTTTCTTGCGCCCACAAACCTATGCGCCCTAAGTTGTCTTTTGCACCCTTGATTTTGAGTTAACTCGTTTTTTTTTTTTTTTTTTTTTTTTTTTCTCCCCGTCCTCAAGTCTGTGCGACTTCGTTTCAATCTTTCTTTATCTCTCAAGCCTGTGCGACTTCGTTTCTATCTTTCTTGATCTCAAAAATCTGAGAGACTTCAGTTTTTTGTGCCCTCGAAAATTTTAATTTTTATTTCATTTTATTTGTACCATTGAACGTGTGCGCCTTTTTTTTTTCGCCCTTGAACATGGGCGTCTTTCGATTTTTTTTAATTCTTTGTATCCTGCACGCCTGTGCGATCTTTTTTTCTTTTGCATCTTTAAGCCGAGCTTCTTCAGTTTTTCTTTTGCGCCCTCCAGAGTGTGAGCCTTGTCCCCCCCCTTTTTTTAAAATTCTATTATATATTACTTTATTAGAGGCCTCCGTTATTAGCGGTCGAATGTGTGCTTTTTTTTTTTTTTGCGCTCCCCAAACCTGTGTGCCTTCATAATTTTGTTTTTTTTTTTAATGCGTCCTCAAACTTTTGTGCTACCTTTTTTTTTCGGATTTTTATTTATTTCTTTTCTTTTATTTCATTTTATTTATTTTTCTTTTAATTTTTACGTCTTAGTTTTTTTTTTTTTTTCTTTTTGTGCCCTTTGGGAGTCAAGGTTAGCACCTTCTTGGGGGACCCAATCCGCACCTGTGCGTGACAAAATCTCTCTACAAAAGGCAAATTTTCCGCACTATAACTTGCGCGTATCATATTTGATTTTTTTTTACTCCAACTGCACGAGTTACATTATTTCGATACTACGCAGGGAAATGTGAAGTGAAGAGAAGAGAAAACCCTCACACCATGTGCAGCGCCATTTATGTATGTTTTAACGGTTAATAAACATAGTTGATTCGAGAAACGAAACCAAAAGCAGTTCAAGATATCAATATATATAATAAAAACTCCATTTTCAAATCTAAATACACCTATCGTCGCCGCACAGCAGCAGTAGGACTTAGGTATCTTAAATGTTATTCTTGGGATTAGATGTATCATTTACTCTGAGGCGAAGATGCGGGAATTATTTGCGGATAGTAAAAAAATATTTTAAAGTCCAAAATGATAAGCTTGTGCAGTACATAATTAACATTAGTCACACTTTGATTGTAAAAGTATAACTCATTTTGAAAAATGTACACGGCGCAAAATGAAGAGGGAAGGGGGGGGAGGGCAAAGTGAAATAGTTCATTTTATTCACTATGTTTTCATGCATCATAATTCATTTACATTCCTTTATTTACCGATTCTTTTTTCCATTTACTATTGAATTAATTCATTTATTTTTTTTAATACAAATATTTGATCCATCAATCGTTTAATGTTTTATTATGAATTCATTTATTCGATTAAAATATATTGTAAGTAATAAAATACAAATTATTTCACAGAAAAAAACCTTTTTATTTTTCACTCTGCACCATATAGGGGGAAAGGGGGCATATATGAACATGGTATGGTTTACTAGGATAACTTCAAGAAAAAAATCTTTAAAAATTCTCAAGTAACGGAAATACCAGTTCTACATTTTGACCAAATTTTCAGAGCAAGGAGCCAGTTTATGTTCCTGTGATGACAGTTTCTTTGTTTCAGCAGATGCTGATTTACTTCTATCATTGTCTTCTTCGTGAAAAATCATATTTTAAACTAATTAATTAGCTAAATTTAATTATTGCCAACCATTTTCTGCACATTCACGTAAAGTTATAATGTTTGAATTTTTAATTAAATTAAAAATTCTTTATTTTTGAAAATAAGTTCTAAGGTTGATGACGGGGCATTTGTGAACACAACATGTAGGGGCACTTGTGAACAGTTCCCATATCCTCTCCGCAATATAACTATTAGTGTAGGCTTATAAGTGTTAAGAGATATAAATATTTATTATTATTTTTCTATAATCAGTTTGTAAATTTATTGTTAATTACTATTACATAATTACTAATAATTTTTATATCTTTTTTTATTTTTAAATTCTTTAATGACTAAATAGTTGGCCGAAAATGTAGTGGTATATAATATTTGCAAGGAAAATAAAGGCAAAATATTTAAGCTAGAAACTGAAGTTAAGAATAATTTTAAAATTTATCATCGTAATGTGCATGAAGCTAACGCACTATATAACAAGAATAAACTTCACGTAATAAAATATTCTTTGCATTGTTTAGTCTTAGAAGATGGTTTCTTGTCATTCCAGTGATTAGAATATGCTATGAAACTTTAAAATTTGACAGTGAGATAGTTATATAGTTCAGAAAAATATTTTCTTAATGACAGTTACTGACACAGTACAATTCGAACTGACACAGTATAGCTTACAAACCCTTGAATGTAATTGGCGTACGTATATGCTTCATTATAACGAGTTTTTCGTTGAAATATGATGCTCGTGCTGCATTTCCAATCGTGTTCACATGTGCTTGTTTTTCACATCCCCCCTATAGGGACACATGTGAACGATTGAAGATATTTTAAAAAGTCCATAAAGTATGGAAATATGTTTAAAATCTGAAAAAATTCACGGCACGAAGAAAAGACTATTTAACCATGGGGACCCTTTTTCTGTGAGAAATTGATAATATTTTCTGAGAAATTAAGAAATAAAAAACAATGTTCACATGTGCCCCGTTTTCCCTATATGGGGAAAAATGAAATTTTCGCTCGTTTTGTGAAGGAAAATATTTACCTTCAAAAATAAAAATTTTGTTTTGATGTAACTTATAGTAAAATATATATTTCTTTATGTGTTGTTTTTCAACAAAAAATTCCAATTTGTTCACTTAGAAAAGCCATTAACCAGAGCATTTTTTAACATAGGTAGTACGCGACACTAATGTCGCGTAGTGAAAAAATTCTGTCGCCTAGAAGATGCAAAATCAAACTACTGGGCGACATTGGAAAATTCAACAATGATTCCACTCCTCATTTTTGTTAAACGGATTTCAAACCTTTCTTTTTTTTTCCTCTTGAGCAACAGACATCGGGCATTTTCCAGCGGTCAACCAAAAGCAGTTTTTCTCTTTTTTTCCTACTCGTTTAAAATCGCCCGACTGGGTACAAAAACATGTCATCCCCTGCGGGTTAAGGGGTGCTAATCGTTGTCGCCATCCAGTCATCATTCTACCTCGGGCAGACTCAGTGGTGTAAATTCCAGACTAATCAGTGATTCACTCGGGGTGTGATGATTTTTAGCGGGAACTTGAGGGCTTATAAACAAAATGGGCAGTTTAGAGTAAGAGTTTAAGAACGAAAGGCGTTTCCGTTGACAGAATTTTTTTTTTCTCGCCACCACTCAGCATGAAACGTTGTTCTTTCCTTCATCAAAAAGGTAAGGGAAATAAATGATTAGGCTTTGATTTTAATTTGTTATTTAATTCAAATACATACGCTTTTTGTTTTAATATATGTCTGGATAAATAAGGAGAAGAATGTCGGGATATGGTTTAGAGCGGGGGTTTTCAACCTTTTTTACTCATGGGCCACATTGCAAATTTTTGGAGATGAGGCGGGCCAACAATACTTTAGTTCATATGGTTTAGTTCGCACCCCCCCCCCTCAACCTGCCACATTCATCCGTAATTCTTTTTAGAATAAACGCTCAGTAGCATGGGGTAGGGGCGGATACAGAAAACCTTTTGAAGGGGCCCGGTAAATTGAATGCCCCCCCCCCACACATTCATTCGATGTTTCATAACAAAGTTTTCATGAATTTATTTTAAAATGTTTTATTTATTTATTTGTTTATTTTTTAAATATTCCTTCTGGTCAATATGAATCTACTTCTATAAGTTCATGAATATTATTTGCTAACTAGAAAATCACCCGTCAAGGTATGACGGGTGAAAATTGCTTCTACATTTGAACGAAGCCGATGCCTGTTTGGTGATATTTTGATACTTAAAATTGTAACCATAACTCCAGTGGAGTAACCCAAAGCTCCAGTAGGTAGCGTTCATTGTTGACCATTTTTTCTTTTCTTTATTCCCCTGAAATGACACAGTCTAACAGTAAAACTGTTAAGTTGCCGGTGCCGGATCGAATTCAGCCTTGTCACAATAAAGTCTTTCCCTGCATGTTAAACATTACCAAAACATATTATCAAATTATCATGCCATGGCGCAAATTTCATTGTTGAAACACGCGGGTTACTCGATCATTTGCTATTATATATATGAGGATATGATCCCTCCGAAACTGAAAGCTGGATCCAACCATGCATTTATTTGACTTCTAGAAAGTGGTAAATGCTAGCCAAACGTTCGCTTGTATCGCGACTCGACATATTTAAAAAATACTAATTGTTCTATGTTCCTATTTGTAACAAGCACATCTTTTTCGTTTCAAATGTGCATATTTGATGCGTTTGTTCTTGGTTATGCAGAAATAAATCACCAGGGTCATTTTCCAAACTTTTGCCTGAACAACATTTGAAAAATTTCAAACATAAATATCATCAACTGTTTTATTTCTTTCGGGAAAAATTTCTCGTAATACATAGTTTATTTTTAAGGGTACAATCATATTTGAGGCAGTGAGAAGCAAAGGGATGCAAGTGGCAAAATTAAAAATTTGGAGATAACCAGTGCAAATGGTAGGTGAACCCCTTCTGTGTCTTCTCGCAAGAGATGGTACTAGTAGAGTACCCTGGTAGGTGCTGCTGTATAGCATGATTTAGAAAAAAAACTCAATGAAAGCCTACCTAGGACGTAATCTTTATACGTGCTTTACTCGAAACTTGAAAATGTCCACGTGGATCCTTTTGCTTCTCACTGCCTCATTTGAGCTTAGTATTTCATACAACTAGAGATATTTTACTTTAAAAGTAAATTTTTCACCTTCAATGTCATGAATGTTACTGGACAACATGACAGTATTTCTACGAAGTATTTAAGTGTTTATTTTTACAAAAATCATACATTTTATGAATAAATTTGTCCCTTGAATCGCATTAAAAAAAATAATATTTTTTAAATAAAAATGCACAATATTCATCATCATGAGTGTTACCAAGTATCATATTTTCACTTCCTGTCAAAATTATAAATGAAAAGAAAAAAATATTTTAAAATAATATGGTTAGGAAGATAATATTGCTTTTAAGTAAGCTACAAATTTTAATAGAGTTATTATACATTTCTTTTGTTTTTTTGAATTGAATTTTAGAACTTGTTTACTAGGTAACACTCACGACACATATGGTTAGACTTTGTTAAGATGTGCCGTTTCCGTTAATAATTGTGGTTTCTCCAAGAAACTGCCATATGATTTCTTTCATTTTAACTACACATTAAAAATAAATAAATAAATAAAAAATATATTATTGATTCCATCAAAGAAAAATTAGTGAACGAATCGCGATAATACGTTCCTTTGAGTTCGAAACCAGTGAGTTAAATGTATTCTGCCACTCTGGGCATCTGACTCCAGCATTACTTCTTTAGCAAACAAAACTGCTTTTGTTCAAAATATGCAGTGTGTTTTGTGTTCATTTTAATTATCTATATCCCTAACCTTACCAAAGATAGTCTAGAATGCGATTTTATGTTTACAAATTAGAAAATTTTCCTGAGATGGGAAATCTTCTGGGATGGGAGGCCTTTCAATCTCTCCTCCTCTTAAATCACCATAGATCGTTTAAAACAGCATTTTCAGAGTTACAATTTCAAACAATTTCTGAGGGAGCTCTCCAAACCTCTTCTCCCCTACCATTACCAAAGATAATTAGAATGCCTTTTTAAGGCAGTAAGTTAGAAAAAAATTTTCCTAGTGTGGGGCTTCTAGTCTTTCCTTCACGTAACATCATGAAAATACGGTATTAACCTGCGTTTTTAGCACTACAATTGAAAAAAAATTCCGCCGGAGAACCCCCGAACCTCACTCTTCTTTACATAATTGGAGATAATATTTGCGTTTTTAAAAGGTTTCAATTTTGAAAAAGGAGCGAGAGAGGGACGTGGGGTTCTCCGACCCCTTAATATTACGAAAGACAGTTAGAATGCATTTCTAAGATTACAAATGAGAAAAATTTCCAGGGAAGGGCCTTGAAATCTCCCCAAAGACAGGGGAGCGCCACCAAGCAACTTCTCCCCTAACATTACCAAAGATCGTCTAAAATGAGTTTTTAAGACTACAAATTTGAAAAATTTCCGGGGGAGAAACCCCCGGAACCCCTTATTTCGGAGTTAATATTATAAAGCAACATATTCTCTTTTCCCGGTAATCTAATAAGCGAGCTCGACTACTTACAATCAGGATCTTTTTGTCAATATTTAGATCTATTAAAGGTTTACTCATAAACCAGAAGCTGAACCTATTCTCTTTGTATGTATTTAAGATACGCTTGAAATAATTAAAGGGCCGTTAATTCCATACGTTCCCTACGTTTTTGATCTCACGACGGATATAAAAAGATATTATAGCAACAGTTAGACATTTAATTATTTTCAACTTATGTCGCCTAGTGAAAATTCCTTAAAAAATGCTCTGCCATTAACTATTTCACTTTGCCATCTTTTCAACAACTTAACTACATAAAATCAAAATTTTAATCTTTTACATTTGTAAAGCACAAAAAAAAATTACATACCTTAGACTTCTTTTTCTTGACCATCGACCAGAACACAAGATTCCCGGTACCTCACGAACCAACTGCATTAGATTCCCTAGAAAAGAAAAAGATGTTGCGATCAATATTTACTAACATATTTCAATACAAACAAAACTTTCCAATAGTATATGGTCGAGATGACCATCCTGTACCGTTGCCCCTGCACATTCTGAAATTTCTTGTTTTTGGAAGGGATAGAACGAAACGCTGGATACTTCAACCAAAACTAATACACTCCTAGAAAGGTGCATTTTAAACTTATGACTCATTTGCAGACTAGCGATAAAGTTCAGCGCAGTTTTTAAGAACTGCGTTTTGCAAGCTATCAGCAATGATTTTTTTGAAAGAATCGACAATGCTGATTGCAAAAATGAATTGTATGAAATTCTGGCAAGAATTTCATTCTTATTTAAAACCAGTACCAAATGTACTCAATTTCTGAAATTTAAAAATTACATCAACTCTTTATTTAAAAAAGTATTCTCATTTCTGTTTTATTTTTCCTATCCTAAACTTGTTAAAAGAAGCATTGTTTTTCAATAAAAAAAAAAACGTGCAGATGCCTAAAGTTTGCATATGTCCCGCTTTGAGGGAAAAATACGTAACCACTTTATGTGTGGTACGATCTTATAACAAGAACTCTGACCTTGGAAGACCTTATTTCTACTTGGCTAAAAAGGAGAAGTCATAGTTCTGGCACAAGGTCAATAATTTTTATTGGTGCAGTAAACAGGCTTTCCTTCCACTTATATGTCCAAGATTAGACTGCAAAATTGCTACATTCATCTATCTTAATGTTAAAATCTTTTTTTTTACATTGATTTGGGAAACGGCACTGTGTTTTGGCTAAGTTGCCTAATAAAAAGTGCCCACTCTATTGTTATCAAATTAACATTAATTGACAATTTTAGAAAAAAGTTACTCACTTGTTATTGAAATAAACTATGCCAAACTTCAAAGAAATATACCTAGAGAACTGGAAAGTTAATAGTTGCCGTTGAGAGCATAACCACTACCTTTTCTCGGCCATGTGTAAACAGGTAACATTTTGTTACATTTATAAATTCATGACGAGTAATTAAGATTTTTTTTATCCGGGCGTGATAAAAATGAACTTTCGTACGCTTATAGGGTGACAAGAAGTAACTTGGTCACACATAATACATTATAAATTTAATTTTAATGAAAGTATTACGAACAAACTTGAAAACAGATATTAATAAAATTCTTCGTTTAATATAGTTTCCTATTTTCAAAATGGCTACCTTCGGCCTTAATGCATAGCTTTAAACGTGTCACAACATTTTCGGCTATCGGCCGCAACTCACTGATATTTTATCCCATGCCTTGCATAAGGATTTCTTTAGGGAGGCCAAAGTTTCATGAGGTTTAACATATCGTTCAAGATGAACCAAGCAGAATAATAAATTGGGTTTAAACATGGGGGATATGGTGGACATTCTTGAGCTTTAATGAAGTACGGAAATGTGTCTTGCGCCAATCTTGGGTTTCTTTAGCTCTGTGTGCTGGTACAGCATTTTGTAGGAAGGTCAATTTTTTTTTTTTTTCGAAGAACTTTTGCAACAAAGGGAAGACAACACCTTCCAAAATGCGTTTGCGGTTTGTTTCTTGATCAACAAAAACAAGTGATATTTTTCCATTAGCACATATCCCACTAGATTGGGGTTTGTTCACGACGTTTAACAATGCAAGAAGGTCTTGGAGACAAGGATGTATGCTAAACCTCATGAAACTTTGGCATCCCTGAAGAAATCCTTAAGCATGGAATGGAATAAAATCAGTGAGTTGCGGCCCAGAGCCAATAATTTTGTGGTACGTTTAAAGCTCTGTATTAAGGCTAAAGGATAG
Source organism: Uloborus diversus (assembly GCF_026930045.1). Classification (NCBI taxonomy): domain Eukaryota; kingdom Metazoa; phylum Arthropoda; class Arachnida; order Araneae; family Uloboridae; genus Uloborus; species Uloborus diversus. The sequence goes on along the minus strand of NC_072733.1, from coordinate 199,971,137 downwards.
CCTGTTTGAAAATTTGTAAATATATTAGACGAAATAATGTATACGTATTAATTTTGCAGATTGGTCTCTATATTTTCATTAGCATTAAAATTATAATGTATTAACTGTGTCCAAGTTACTTCTTGTCACCCATTGTCGCATTTGTTAATATTTCTGGGGTTGCACTGCTCCTATAGTTTTTCACTATATCAAGTAATGAACAGATATTAAGTAATGACTATGATAAATCGATCAATTTAAATTTTGTATCTCATCCTTAACATCATCACAGTTGAACATCAAGCTCACAAGAATTTAAGCGACGAATAAATATCATAAGCTTTCCAATAATATTGGGAGTAAGAATTAGTGACAAATTAATGATTAAGCATGTAGAATATTCACTGCAGTTTTCCAGAATTATCATGTATATTTTATAATGTAAATCTTTTACTTTACGAAGTCTCTCTTGCTGCAAAGAATGCAGTGACGCAGCACATTTTCGCAATTCAGAAGGTCTATGTGCTTTGAGGCTGTCGACAAATGTCACCTATTTTTCCGTATTTTTGATACTGCCTCTGCCTATGTAAAAGTGGTCGTAAATAGGCGCTCTACCTGTTAAAAATTACTTAGAAGGGGGTTAGTGCATTACACCATTCATTGAACAAGAGAGGCGATAAGCGGCTGCCTCGTCAATGGCTACTGCTCTCAACTCTTCAGCAGTCCAAAGAGTTGACGGCGCCCCCGGGTTGAAAGTTTCCTGCCCCCCCCCCATATACACACAGAGAAATCAAGTCAGTTGTAACATCGGAGCATCATATGCGTGAACGCTGCTTGCATTTTCTACGTATTAATAAACAGAACAATCAGAGGAGCTATGCAGAATACAAATTAAAACACAAGCAATGAATTTTTTTCTAGTATTTGTAAAACATTAATACCTAAAAAACTTTTCGAAAAATGGAAATGGAATGTTAAAAATACAAATATTTATCTAGTAATATGGTATCCCACAGCATTAAAACTGAATTAGTTACTCATATTGATCAAACTAAGAACACGAATAAATAATTTGCTGATTATAAATTGAAAATTTATTTATCGAAATAAATGACATCAAAATTAAATTTCGATCTGGACTCATCCAATGATTCTTTTCGTTTTTCTTGCACCAACTTAATACTTGCTTTCATATATGTAAAAGAAAAATGTCATTCTTTTGATCAAATATTTGAAATTTTTAAGGGAAAGCTCTCAAATACACAACTTCGAAAATTGCTCATAACTGCGTTTTTGGAGCTTTAATTTCGAAAAATTAATGGTAGGAGTCTCCATACCACTTTTCTTTAATATCACAAGCAATGGGTTAACGACACTAAATATTTATGTGAATAGCCCCTGAATGTAAAACATTGCTTAAGTTTTTCGAACTGAAATTATGAAAAAAAATATTTGCAGGGAAGTGCGCCAGATCCTCCTTTCCATAAAATCTTTGAAGTTCGTTTAAAGTTGCGTTTTTGAAACATCAATTTTGAAAACTTGAGAGGGGAGAAGACATTGATTTCAATCTATTTAAAAAAAAACGATCGGAAACAGTTTCTGCTCTCCCTCCCTTACCTAACGTCAATAAACATGTCCTATAATCACGTTTTTAAGGCATCAATTTCTAGAAAGTCCCGCTGCGACTCCTCTTTTTTCGTTCTAGCATCTGCAAAGAAATCTAAAATTGCGCTTTTAAAACAGAAAGTTACAAAATTTTTTGCCCGGACATTCCATCCTCCCCCCCCCCCCCTTTTCCGATCATGTCTTTTTTTTTTCCTTCAATGTACCCCCTAAAACTTTTTGGTTACGTCACTGCATGCCGGGGCAGAATTCCAAGGAATTTGATGGGAACTAGGGGGGAAAGGAGAAGTGTCTTCTGTTCGATTCTAAACAGGGTCATTCCCTAAAGGCTCGATGAATGGGTGAACTCGACCATTTTTAATTTATTTGAAACTCATCCATAAAAGCTGCATATGAAAGATGTTTAAAACTACTTTTATTTCTTCTCTTATCTGGAACTTTGATTTTTTAGAGGTCATCAAAAGCCGTTTTCGTAGTCAAAAATGGGACTTTTAGACCTTTGATTTTTGGCCAAAATCTATTTGAATTACATTTATGGCAGTTAATGTTCCACTTTGATGTTGAAGTGCATAAGATGCCAGTCTTGCATACTGAGTTACGTGGCTGTAACTTATTAAAATAATGCCAACAGGCTCAAATTCAAGGTCAAATGTAAAATTTTTACTCATATCAAAGGCGGGATAACTCGCTTAGGGGAAGAAAACACAAAATGAAATATTGCAAAAACTAATCACTGGAATCACGTTAATGAGAAAATTTAACCGTTGTTGTGTGTTTGTACACCCTTTATCGATTACAACCCCTCAAAAATCAGAAAAATTACATTTTTAGACCCCTATAAACCAAAAGGGGATGGAAATAAAAATAAAATTTCTTGGCCAATTGAATATTCCATTCAAGTACTATGCATTTTATACATATCGTTTTGTGTACTTGGTTAGTAAAAAAGATACAGGTCCTTGAAATTGAGTTATTTTTCTAGTTGATTCACACACTAAAACAGAAATAAAAAGTGAAAACTTCATAGCACCTTTTAAATTACGTATATACTGCTGTATATAATATATTGTACTGAGAAAACATATAGTAAATATAAAAAAAATTATTTTAATTCGATAACTTAGAAATATTGGGATATGAATGAGCAGTTCATGCTTGACTGGCAGCTCAACTAGTTAATCTGTAGACTATATTGATAATATACACACAAAAATTTTCGACGCATACAAACATACTTTCTGTACATTAACTTCTACCCTAAAAATAAGCAAAAACATTATCGACATAACTGAAGAAGAAAATAAGTGCTTTCTTCATTTCTTGCTTTGAGTGTAGTTTTAAGAAAATGAACTCGCACAATAGTACTATAGTTCTGGTGGTGACACAGTATGCGGCGTATTGAAATACTTGACTCAAGTAAGTACACTACAAAAATAGAAAGAACTTTGTTAATTTATGTAATCAAGAAACGGATGTCTACTTGAGAGCTGAATGGTATTTCCATGCAATATCACATGTTAATAGACAATGTGACGGAATCGGAGGTCTGCATGTTGGCGACTGGCTACCACAAATCCAGAGATTTACTTAAAATTGCCTTTTTAAGCTTTCGATTCCAAAAAATTTCTAATGGAGAATAGTTTAGTGGGAATAAAGCAAAGTAACTTCAGAAATGAGTGAGTTTCCATACTAACAATAGGGAAATGTTGGAATTTGACGCTTTTTTTTCATGCTTTATTTTTAGAGGAAACCAAATAATCGAATTTATACAATGAAGCAAAAGCGCAACAGATAACGAAAATGCAAAAATATAAAAAATTAAATATTCGCTGATATTACTAATTATCTTACTGCCGCAGAGCGCCCATTTACTTCCCTAACATATCAACATACTGCCTAAAATTGCGTTTTTTACTTCCTTTCGCAAAAAAGGAAGTATTGTATTCGCGAAAAAAATTTCGCTCAAAAATCGACCTTAAATTTCCGTTTTACTCACCCCCGAATGAATGTTGGTTCTTTTTTTGACTCGACCACACGTGGATAAGTGCCTAAGAACGTATAGACACGCGAAATATCCATTTTCTTGATTCCCGAGTTAATTACGAGTTTTCTCGTGACGTCTGTATGTACGTATGTATGTCGCATAACTCAAGAACGGTATGTCCTAGAAAGTTGAAATTTGGTACGTAGACTCATAGTGAGGTCTAGTTGTGTACCTCCTCTTTTGGTTGCATTCGGGTGTTTCTAAAGGGGTATTTTGCCTTTTTTGGGGGGGCTGGAATCATTGTTAATTTCGATGTAAACTCAAGTGGTGTTATAATTTGGAGGACACTTGGCGATTTATCGCCAGTGATTTTCCGCCGTTTTGTCGCCAACTTGGCGATATACAATATTTTTTAATCTGATTTCAATTTGGCCATTGTTGGTGATAATCATTGAGTAAACTATTGAATCACATTAAAATTGCCAATAATGGAGAAATAACATTAAATTGGAGTAAAATGAAGTCATGTGATGCACACATCAGCTCGTTAATTTTCAATACCGAAAAAATAAATAAATAAATAAATAAAATAAAAGATATCTGCCTGACCCCTTCTCCTAATATGATACAGCACAAAATGCACTTTTAAGACTTCTGCTTAAAAAACTTAAAGAGGAAGGACCTCGAACCAATCGTTACCCAATGTTAGTACAAAAAATGGATTTCATTATCACACAATAAGAGTTTTCTGTATTTTTTATTTATGCTTATCATATTAAATGGGCAATTTAAATTTGAATGAAATCTTGTTATACTATTCTGCATCGCCAATATAAAGAGTATCATTCACAGCTAAAAATGTCTGGTTTAGAAATATACAAAATTTTCGGTTAAAGTCGATTTTTTCCAATGACATATTAAGCAGTTTGCTATTTATTTCGTCTTTTGAAAATAATTCTAATTTATCAAGAAATTCAGTAGATAAAATACAACCAAAATCATACATGAGGCAAAGTTTAGTTTCCCTCTCACAGTAAAATATGTATAACAATATTCAGGACCGTGGAAGAAGGGGGGGGGGCAAGCCTATATGCATTGCATAGGGACCCATGAGAGATTTTAGGTCCGCAAAGCGGGCCTAAGAGAAAAAAATAATCCTCTCCCCCTCCTTTCTTTTTTGAAACCTTCTTCAGGATGGCGACAGGAACTGTGCAAAAAAGTTCCTCGACTTTTCCCTGATTTACGTTACCAATGATAATGGTTTCCTTTCTTTGTTCTACTTGAAATCCATTGTATGTTTGTATAAAAATGCAGTATTTTAAACGTTTTAAGTGTTGTAAAGTTAATGAACTAAAGCTATTTTAAAAAGATGCTACTTTTTTAACAAAATGGTTTTAAAAAAAACAAAGTTAATTTTTTTGGAAAAAAAAACTACAAAACAGTATATTAAATTTTTCTGCATAGAAAGATTATAGAAAATTTTAAAAAAATACTTTACTTCTAGAAACCACTTAGCATAAGAATGTTAAGAAACTATTAATATCACTCTTAAAAACATGTGTATTAATGGTAGAACGAAGTAGTAATTGAAATTATTTTGAACTAAATTTTCAAACAGTTTAATAATTGTTGTAAGAATAACAAGTAATAGTGAAAGAATGGAAGTAATGTAGTTATTCTTATATAACTAATTGACACATTTATGCAAAACAGAAGAAAGCTTTTGACATCCATTCATGGGGAGCTTTTCTCTAATCAAGTACATAGGTTTTAATGAATGAATACAGCATTTTAACAATAAAAAAAATAAAGATATTTACTTAAGTACACAAGTTAAGTCTATTTCAAACGATTTAAGTATGTAACAAAAAAAACCTTAGATTGCTTTTGTAACAAACTTTGAAATGCAAGAGAAAAAAAACAGAAAAAAAAGCAATTAGTCAACTTTAAAATATATAAAAGAATACAACTTGGTTATAAAATAAAAGAATCATTTAAGTCTGAAGAAAAGAAAACCTTTATAATCTACGGCGACAGCAAACAGTATAGCGGCAAAAAACAAAGTTGTTTTGATTGAAAGTTCAATTTTAGCAATTAAATTAAAAACGCGAAGAAGTAATAGCTTTTAAGCTTTTATCAGTATTAATTCAAAAACCAAAGATTTCTTCTTGAAATCGTGATTACAGTACGCTAATTACTTCGAGACAATGGAATAAAGGCAAAGGAGCTAAGGCATTAATGAAGGCTTCCTCTTTGTCTGTATGGTTGTTATTTTACGTCGCATAGAAAGCGTGAAAGGAAATTTCAAGCTGGGTAAAATAAACTTAACAGACATAGAAGCAATCTTAGGATGTTCATCCTGCGGTTAATAAGTAAGATTCAATTCTTTGAGTAGAGGAAAAAAAAAGATTTAAAATTATACGGCAGTGTAAAATCGCACCTCATTAATTTTACCTTTTTTTAACAGATAATTGGGAGAAAATGTGTAGGGAACTTGGATACTTAATTTTGTAAAGCAAAAAAAATTTCTCATAAAATCAATTTTCCCTGAATTTTATTTTTCTCGAAATTCCATGATATTTCCGTGATTAATAAAGTTCCCTGACTTTTCCCTGATCTGTCGCCACCTTGTTTTCAGTTTAAGTGAATTCAGTGAAAGTGATCAAGTTCAAAGTGAGAAATGTTATTCATTTTTTTCTTCATAGCCCCCCTATCGACTCCATCAACCAAATGTGAAGTTTTGTTTTTGAAAGCTGAGCACGAATTTCAGTAAAATGGACAAGTGGCAAAGAAAAAAAAGAGACTAAAAATAAGCGCTTGTATTTTCAGCGTTCGAAACTCAAAACATTGGCAAACGCCACAATTTTAAGAAAATGTTTCAAAATATGTATGGATTTGAGTTTTAAGTTCAGTGATACAAACCGAAACTAACTCTAGTGTTGTTTCTAGAGTAAAAAACGGTCGCCCAGTGGGGAACATTTTGAAAGAAGCATTCCTCATCAAAGTGTACAGAACGTCCTTACATGTCTAAAAGGGGCGCCGTTACGTCACTGTATAAATTAGAATCAGTACTGGATTTATCCATAAAAGCTAAACAAGCAAAAGCCTAGGTCCCCCGCTTCTTTCGGGACACCAAATTCTCGAAAATTGCATGATTCGAGCCTTAAAAAAGAAAAAACCTTAAAAAAATAGATTTCATTTTCAGGTGCTTAAAAATCTTGAAACTTTGGAAAATTCTAAACTTTTTTCAAATGCGATTAGGCATGTCAACAGCATGGTTTTCTCGTTTCTGTATACCATATTGCTTTTTCGAGATTTACTTCTGTGACTCGCATGTTCACATTTTGCTATTTATTTAAACGCGATTTCCGTATTTAGGAAGTTCTTTTGTTATCGCTTGTTTTTTAGTAGTTCTATTGCATACTATCAACATGTTTAACACGAGAAGAAATTATTACTACCTCTATTCCTTAACATTTGTTGCAGTAACTTGTTATCAAAAAATATTAGTAGTACAGAATGATTGGTGTTTCTTACTATAAGTTAGAACAATAATTTAAAACTATACTGTCAAGTATTAAAATATATCTGGGATTGGAAGAAGTACTTTGAATTACTTGAATTGTTCTAGAGGCCTTGAAAATAATTTAAACAGTCTTGTGATTAATTTTAATTGTGTATAGTCTTAATTTGCAAATGAGTACTAGTTAAAAAAAGTTTGTTTTCCAATTTTTTCCTGTTTTATTATTTCCAATTACCCAGTATAAGGCCTCAAAATGTAGAACTTTTAACTGCATTTTCAAATTTTTTACCGGGGGAAAATTTGGATTTATTTTACCCTCAACTCAAAGGAGGTTCCTGTATTGCTCTCTAGATACCTCTTCTTCTCCAAGGTTAAAAAAAAATAATAAGTGGGAAAGAAACACATTTTTAGCCTACTTTCCCAGTAAAAGTCAGAAAGAAGAAAAAAGCATGAAAGAATTAATGCATCTTGAAAATATTGCAAAAAACAAAAAAGTCAAAAATAAAAAATAAATATCGAAAACTTAAAAATTGGAAAGTAGGGTATTGAGATGGGGGAAAATGTCTGTCGATTTGTCTGCCCCCCCCCCCCCCCCAATAACTTTTGAGTGAATAGTCCAATTTGAACAAATTTTTTTTGTTCTAAAGATCTCGACGAGGACACCTCTATCCTATATTTCACTTTGATTTGAACTATTTTTTGTTGTTTTTTGAATAATTCAAATAAAATTAACATTAGCGCCAACGGTGAAATTCAAGGCAATTTGGAATGTGAGGCGAATTTGCTTCAAATTAACTTTGTAGGAAAAAGCTTTTCTAAAATATCTTTTTGATTTGAACAATTTTCCGTTCAATTTCGAACAGTTCAAATCCCTTAACATTAGCGCCTATGGGGAAACTGAAAGCAAATGTAGATTCCCCGTACTTGAAGGCGGATTTACTTCAAAGTTTGTTGAAAATATTTCTTGACGACAAACTCCAGACGCCGAGTCCGAGAATTTAAGGGGCACCTGACTCCGATTCCTGTGCCCGACAATTATTCAGACTCCGACTCCCCGACTCGGTAGCTTTGGCAAAAATTTATACACGAAGGAAGAATGACCGACTCTGATTCTTGGATATTCGACTCCGACTCCTTTATCTCAAAATGAGATCGACTCCGACGCCATGGTTTTAACTGTGAAATAATTATTGTTGATATGACTTGTTTTTATTTTCACTCTAAAGTTTTAATTTAGGTATTCAGTTTTCGGCGGATAAACTCGAAGTCATTTATGTATCTACATAATAATACTATGCGCGAAGATTTTTCTTTCTTTTTTTTTTTTTTTTTGACAATAAAAATTAGTTCTTTAAGTTGACATTTTATTGTTTTTATTTTGGTAAGTGCATTAATTCATTTAAATAGTTATTTTTGGCAACAGGGAAAAAAACAATTTTTTTATACGATGTATTTATTTTAATGAGCTTATTAATTTTAATTATCATTTTATCGTTCTGGAAGCGGTTAAAGAATTTTTTTTAAAACGGGAAAAAGTGTATTAGCTGCTTTGTTTAAAAAGCACTGCTATTTTATTTGTCCGTTTATTTTTTTACGCATCTAATTTTTTAGATGAGTAAGGCATATTTTATTCCTAGAAATCAGCTTAAAATATGTAAAAATTATGTTTGAAACAATTTGCGGTTTTATCTATTTTTGAGAAGATTGACCAGGTACTATAAAGTAATATGGGTATACGAGAAAGTAGGCTCGTTTAGTTCTAGACGGAACTTCTTGTTAAATATACAGCAAACATGGACGGACGAAAAGACACAGTGGGGGGGGGGGACTTAAATGGCCTGTTTTTGCTGTTGACATAAAGTTGTCCGAGCTACAAAAATGGTCCTCCATACTAAAATAAAGGGCCCCGTTAAACCTAAATCCGACCCGATATGCCACGACTCTCTTTCCAAAAAATATTACTAAGTTTAGGTTAAGAAGATGCATCACACAAATCGAATTTTAATTGCGAAAAAAACTTTCAGTAAAAAAACCCTTTTTATTGGGTCCACTGACAATATTTAGGAAATTTATGTAAAAGCAGAGCCCAGAAAGATTAGGTTAAAGTAAAAAGTTAGGGGCCCTGCAGAAAAGTGCATAGGGGCCCATCAATCCTGTCGACGGCTTTGTTAATATTATGATACGAATGTTCTTTAATCCAATTTTTATTTCTTCAAATTAAATGTACCCATTTAGAACTAAAAATTATGATTAAAATTTTGGTTACATGGCATTTAAAAAAATATTCCATGTGATGTTAACAGTTATATAGGTTATAGAGAGAAGGTTTTTTTCCTGTACAAACACAGTGTACGGAAAAATTTGTTGAGCATTTTTCAGACAGTAAAAAAGTCTCTTTTTTTTCCTCTTTAAAAAATACCAGATTTTGAGAATAAGTGTTCACTACATTTGGTGCACGTAGTGAACGCCTGGTTCTGCAAGGTACTTTTTGGCCGATTGAAACTGGTTCGGGGATTTATTCTCACCACTTTACCCTATCATGGATCTTTCTATTTATTTAAAGACCATTTTGTTATTTCTAACGACTCGAGGAAAAATAATTATCGATTTCTCTTCACTGGGCCGTGGTAGCCCGATCGGTAGAGTTGTCTGATTCGGGGCCAGAGGGTCCCGAGTTCGAACCTCGATGGTCGAAGACCCACCGTCGTCATTAAAGGGGACTGGGCGACGTTAAATATTCTCGTGGTCTCAATGTCCTCCAAGTGAAACGATACCTCTGGGGGTGCTAGCACCAGGTACCTATTAGCTCCTGGACTAGTTCTAAATTCACATTAACTGTTCGATCCGGTGATGGTGCTGCCATCTATCGGTATATAAAATAGTTAGCAAGGGCACTTAGCGAGGCAAGGCACTTAGTATGCAGTCCACGACATAAATACAGTTTTAGTCAGTTGCGACTCTGAATAGGATTTCTCTTCAAGCAGAGGTTTCTGCCAAGGCTTCACTTTGTGGTCGGTTTGCAGTTAATTGCGTTACAATTGTATTCCGACAAATTATTTTGTTGGAATTCTTTCATGGTCTTTAATTGTTAAAAATTGCATCTCTAAATATTGTCCACGGGGGCTTCTCATCGAACATGCACCAATATTGACTACAGATTTATATAAATATACTAATTTTCTTTTTTTAATTATAACTACTTCAGAAATTAAATTTTCAAAAAGATAAATTTTATCTTGTAACTACTAATTTTGGTACATGTATATGGATAGAAATTTGAGATGCAATTTCATGTGGAATCATTTCAGTTATAAAAACTCATTTTCTTATTTAATTGAGAAGCTTTATGAAGTAATGCCAATAATAGAAAATGATCGCTATTTTTAAGTTTAAACACAGAAAAGTGGTCTTTAAGAACTGTTTCTAAGGAAATATCTTCCACTTTTTAGTATTTTTTCGGCCGAATATGGCAGAATAATTTTAAAGTTGAAAGTAATCGTAGCAAATTTTTAAAACATTTTCACGAAATCCTTGTTATTAATCTTTTATAATGCATATTTTACTATTAACCACAAAACTGTACTTTAATTTACTAAACTGTGCTTCACAAAAATGAGTTAAATATTCGGCAGACGTATAGCAAAACATTCGGCATTCGGCCAGATCACTATTCGTTGCATCACTGCCTCCCACTCCATTCCAACTAGCAAAACGCCTCCAACGATAGCCTATAGCCCACAGCCTAAAGTTGAATTTTTTAAGCCTATTCCTATTCTATAGAGGAAAAATTTCAGGAGAAGCCCAGTACTCCCTTTAGTCACCAAAGATAACTTAAATTGATTTCAATTTCGAAAAAAAATAATTTGTAAGTGAACCCCATTGCCCTAACATTATCAAAAGTTGGCTAAAAGCGATTTCTAACGTAAATTTTGAAAATTTCCTGAATCCCCCTCCCATCAAACCGACCCCTATTCTCCTAACACCACCAAGGATTGATTAAATTTGCGTTTTAAAGACTAATTAAAAAAAAAAAAAATCAAGGATCTAACACAGCTTTCGTCCTTCCTTTGACGTCACTAAAGATATGCTTCCTTTAAAGCAAAGAATTGCACATAAGATTTTCGAAATAAAATTATCTTACTTTTTATAAGTTCACCTGATTTCTTTTTTTCTGCAAAGAACTTTGATATAAAACTTGAGGGAACGGCAGTAGTTTCAATGCTTACAAGTTTTAATCGTCTTTACAAGTCGTGTCGTAAACACAATTGTAAGACGATTGTTGACAAGTTTTAATTGTCTAACTTTAACCAGTCGTAAGAAAGTCATGTTTTATATCAATAGAAAGATAGTCTGTAGCGTTACAATGGTTTTTTAATTTTTATTCTACTATAATTAGGAGAGAAGTTACAGTCATTTGAATGTCACAACTTTTCGTTCTTTTTCAGTTTAACAGCCCTGTATTTAGATTTTAAAGTAAAATTCTAAAAATTGGCAGGATTACTTATCTTGTCATGTGTCCCTCACACCAATTTTCGTTAAAATCGGAAATAGTGAGGTCAAGAAATTATTATTATTATTATTATTTTGGATTGATTTGACGTGGAATTACCCCATTATAAATGGTCCCCGTTTCACAATTACGATGAATTCATCTTATTCTAGTGGAGGATTTTAGAAAAGGTGTTAATCTTACTGTGATGACTATTTTCAAGGACGGTTTTCATTCTTATGCTCGATTCTTTGAAATGTTTTTGGCGCTTTTCTAAAAGGAATTTCTGAGTATTGTTTTGTTTAGTCTAATATATATATATTTTGTGTGTGTGTGTGACTATTGTGTTCCTACTCTAACGTGATTTTTCGAGGACTATTTTATGATCAGGATTTTAGGATCAGGGCTACGAGCTCGGAGTTACAAGGGATGACACTTGTCGCTGCGACCCCCGTCGCCGATTCCTGCAAGTCTGCAGCCTATTTCTGAATTGGAAACATTCTTTTCAGTTTCTGCATGAATCTGTTGAAGCTTACGTAGAAAAACACAGTTCTGAATGAAGCGGGTAAGAAAGTAATACTAAATTGGTATTTGAGTCCCTACATGTTGAGAGGTCAAACAGACTTGCTCCGGCAGTTACCTGCGTCTCAGTTTTTTATAATTTTTTGAAGCTTTTTAGCCAACATTTTGCAAGCAATTTTTTAAATTCAACATTTATTTAAGTATTCCGTGGTGATGTAATGCTGGTTTACCTTGCAGACTTTTTTAGGTTTTTAAAATCTGCTTCGCAAACTGCTGAAAACTTCAGCTACCGGGCTTTAAGAGATTTGGTACCTATCCATAGAATTTTTTTCGAAATTGTAGTCTTAAAAACTTTTAGTTAGAATCTAATAATCATCCGGAAAAAGCTAGGGTGGCCTTCCCAGTGCGTTTTTCGAAATTTAAGTAAAATTTAGGCTATCTTGGGAAGAAAGGGTTATTGGAACCCTAACACGGAAATTTCTGAAATCGAAATTTTAAAATATCTTTGGCTGCGTAATGGGAATGGTAAAGAGTCAGGGGCTCTTTGCGGGAATTTTTCGACGCTGATGTTTAAAAAAACTCAATTTTGGGCTATCTTTGGTGTCGTTGATGCTCTAACTTCACAAAAGAAAAGACATTTTTAGTAACAGTAGTATGAGGGGGAGGAGGTTCGGGGTTCCCTAATGAAATCTTTTTTGAAACTGAAATAAAATGTAGGGTATCTTTAGAAAAGAAAGAAGCAGGGCCGGCGAAAGGCCATGTCAGCCTAGTCGGAAACTAGGGATCCGGTCCTCGGAACAGCACTTACTAGACCGGTTTATCTAGCCTTCTTAAATTAGTCTAGAAGATGCTGCTTGGAATTGGTAGAATATAAGTTTTATGAGTTTCATGGTGGAATATGGCCCGGTGTCCCGGCAACTAGACAAACCTGTCTTGGCGGCCCTAGAAAGAAGGGTACACTCACGAAAAGTTTTACATAATTGATGATGTAAAAGTAATTTTAGACTATCTTAGAAGACGTTAGGTCGAGTAGAAGGGAGCGACAGTGATCTCCTTCGGAAAATTTTCCAAATTGAAAGACTAATAGCGAGAGGGTTTCTAGCACTTAAATACAACACACGCATACTGGAAAATATTAGGACATGACACTGGAGGAAAAGCTCAAGAATGTTGACCGAAAAATGTTTTTTGAATGTTATGAGTATTAGTTTTCGAAAATCGACAATAATTATTTTAGACCAAGGGTTCCCAACCTGTGGGTTGCGATCCCCAAAGGGGTCGAGATCCTTCCATTTAAAAATATATCATTGCATAGTTTAAAAATTAAAATACATTGGGCAAATATAGCATCATTTTAAAGTAGCATCAATACATGCGCATTGTGGCGAACCCAGGAGAGGGGCTATGGGGTTGCAGCAAGCTCTCTTTATGCCAGAGTGCCTGATCTTCCAATGTCGTCTAAGATTATCTTACATTTTGGTTTAGGGACTTCCATCCTTACAAATTTAAACAAAAGAGTCCCGAATCCACTTGCCTCTAACATCTTCTAAATTTGTGTAATATTTCGTGCTTGATATTTCAATTTCGAAAAATTTCTGTAAAAGACTAAACCCCAATCCTTATCCTAAAAAACGTCATGCGCAAGATAATGTAATTGCATTTTTAGGACTCAATTTTAGAAATATTCTGCGAAGATCCCCAAACCCCATCCCGTTCCGTAACTTGCGTCAAGAAGTGCATTTTTAGGATTTCAATTTCGAAGAAAAATTTAGTGGTTGCTGCAACCTTCACCTAATTAAAGATCGTACAATTTTTTTTAGGGCTTAAATTTCAAACAAACCCCGGATGAGGGTCTTCGAACATTTCGCCTCGTCATCATAGACAATCTGCTATTCTGTTTTTGTGACTAAGTTTCCAAAACATTTCTTCGGAGCGCCACCCAATCCTTTCTCCCCCCCCCCCATTTTAAAACTCGTCTGAAATTTCGTTTTTGAAACCTCAATTCCAAAATAAATTCGGGGAACCGCTTTGAATCCAAATTTTTTTCTTGTCGCTTACAAATGCGTTTTTCGGACCTAAAACTCAAAAATTTTCCGGGGCAAGATCGCCCGTGCTCCCTCTCTTCCTTTAACTTCAACAAAGATGGTCTGCAGCTGATATTTTTATGACATTTCACTTTCATTTTTGAAAAATTCGACAGCCTCATCGATCCTCCTCCCAGTTCGTAACAAATAGTCTAAAAGTTCATTTTAGAAGGCTTAAATTTCAAAACATTTCAAAGGCAGACACTCGGAGCTTGAATCATTCACAGAAGTCCCTGAACCTTTCCTCCTCCTAAAATTACCAGTGATCGTGTAAACTGAAACTTAACTATAATTTCGAACTTTTTCCGGGGGAGGATCTTCGTGAATGTTATACATACGACAATAAGTAAGTATTGTTAATTCTCTTTCTCCGCTTATGTAACACAATTGTGTAATTTGATCAAGAGCATCTATTTATGTCCCCCCCCTCCTCCTCGAGAAACACTCAGGACTCTTTACTATATATACATTTGAAAAAAATTGAGTGCCTGGCAAACGGCCTCCCTACAATTTTTTGATCTCCTTGTTAAAAGAAAATGCCTTTATTCACTTAAAATCGGAGACACATACTATATTACAAGATTTTTATGACCTCAGCTCCTCCGAAAACCAAATCCTGCGTTCACCACTGCTAGACGCAAGAAATTTGAAATTGTTGAAACGGATCCTAAACGTCACACTCTTTTTTTATTATTATTTCTACAATGAATGTTACCTTCATGAAGCATAAATAAAATATCTCAAGCCACGAAATTATGTAAAATATGCGCAATGTCTGCTAATACGCACCCACACATTCATAGGAGGTCGCAGGTTGTTTAGTCAATGAAAAAGGGGTCGCGACATGAAAAAAAGTTGGGAACCACTGCTTTAGACACACTCCATGTAGACAGTGGTGGATTTATCATACTGCAACTGTCGCAGTTGGGATTATCTTTAATACAAGAGTCAAAAAAAGGATACAAAAATGCATCTGATAAATGTTTACATAGATCTGTGATAGACAAAGAAGTCCCCAAAACTGTATATCCGCCATTGCATGTAGAAAGAAGGCCTTAAATCTCGTTCGTGTGTTTTTTAATTTGAGGGGCGCTAATATGTTTGAAAGGGAAACCTCTTAACCCACCATAACCTTGTAATTGTTCCCATGTTCCTGGTAGCTGAAAAAAGTATTTACACTTACGATAAGTTGGTGGGGACATGGGGGAGGGTGGGGGGCGCCATCGCTCGAAATTTTTTTTTTGATTGTAGAAACAATGCAATTAAGTGTAAATTGGTTTCAAACCACCTTCAGGGAATTCCCGAAACCCAAAGGTACGTTTCATCGAACTTTTTTTCCAACTGCAGGACAGTACGAGTGGTTTTTTATTTATTTATTTATTTTTTTGCTTTTCGATGAAATAAGCACTGAGTATATACCCTTTGACCTTCCCAACCTGGAAAATTAAGAACTGACACGAGTGGATAAATATATATTTTAGAATTTCAGTGTGTTTGAAGTATATTTATTCACTTAACTATTAGTGTTCATTGTTATTAATGAAATACAATTTTAGTATTTCTTTATAAGGTACTATAGACTATATATTTTCTTTAAAATGCTCTAATGCAGGAAGTTTAATAAGCAAATTAACTTATTATACAAATCATGTAGTTTTAAAAGATGACAGAAACCTATCGAAAGGAGGGAAATGTGCTACCGACAAATATGATCCTAAACAGCAAAGTAATAAAGATAAAAACGTCAAAAATTGCAGAAACCAAGAGCATTTCATAAACTGAAATGTGGTACAGGAATTATAACAGTCAACCTCGTGTGAAAAAAAAAAAAAAAAAAACATTGCAAAGGCGGTGTGTGTATGTGTGTCGCTCTATTTATCTTCTGAAACTTCTTTATCAAGTTTTAGTTTCAAAAAAGTCCGAAAAGGGGAATAGGAATTAACAAAACCTAAGATAAGTTTAATAGTGAGATCTTGATGAGCAATTGATTACTTTGAAAGTAAGATAGATGCAAATAGTTACAAGTCTTAAAAAATCCAAGTTTAAGATGTTTTTGGTTACATCGCAAGATGGACGAAAGTGGGGTATCAGTGGTAGTATTCTAGAAAATTTTTGAAATTGCAGTTTTAAAAGCACTGCTTTAGTTAACCTTTCGTAGCATTAAGAGCAGGAGAGGAAGACGAGGGAAAGGGGACCGCCTGAAGAAAAATTTAAAAATTGAAGTTTTTAAAACAATCGCGTTTTTGGTAAAGGTAGGGCAAAGGATAGGTTTCGGCTCTCTCCAGTTCCCCTCCCCCACCACCAAAGTTTAAGTTACTTTAGGCTTTTTTAGCCCGTCAGGGGATCGGAGACCCTATGGGAAACCTATTGAAACTGAACTTTAATGTACGCAGTTTTAGGTTACTTTTAGTGATGTTATCAAGGTTGTGGGGGAAGACTCATAGAAATTTTCCAGAAATGTTTTGACCCTGAAATGCAACTTAGGTCATGTTTGGTAATGATCGAGTGAAAGGGAACAAAAAGTTTCCTCTCGAAATTACCTTAAAAACAAGTCAATTTTAGGCTATTTTGGAAAGGAAGGGCTTGGGGACCCTCCTTTAAAAGTCTCCTGAATTTAAAAAGGCAACTTCAGGCTACCTTTGGAGAAGTTAAGTGGCAGGTAGTGGTTAGGGATTTCCCTCTGAAATGTCTCAACTTAAAGCCTAAAGACGCAGTTTCAGATTATCTTTGGTGCTAAAGTCAAAGAAAGAGGTTCCGTCGAGAATTCGAGGACCGTCCCCTGCAAATGTTCTGATATATCTGAAAAACGCATACCTTTTTAAATGACGTTAGAAAAACAGTCAGGATTCAGGAGCTACAGCCAAGTAATTTTGGGATGTTCAAGTTTTTAAAAAAAAAGCTATATGTTGAAAGAAAGAGGTAGGAAGTGCTCCTTCACAGAAATTTCTTTGGAGTTGAAGGTTTAAAAATGCACATTTAGTAAGTGCATCAGCTCAGGAACAACAGCTCACCCCTCACAACTGCAACAAAAACATCCAAAACGAGAGCACGCCAAAAGAGAAAATTATCCCTAAACTTGTGGACATTTAAGGCACTAAGAAGCAAAGAGATATAAGTGGACATTTTGAAGTTTTGAGTAAAACGCGTTTAAAGTTCGTTATAAGGTAAGATTTCATTGAACAGTACTCAGAAATCATGCTTCTCAGCAGCAGCTACCAGAACTACTAGCATTATCTCTTATCCCAAAACAAAGAGATTCACCTCCCATTTGTACTAAGTATCTCCATATGTTTCCTTTTTTACACTTACATTCCATTGCTTCTCCTTGCCTCATTTGTGTTTTTAGGCTATGTTTGGTACTGTTAGAATCAGAAAAGCGTTTGAGGACTCCCTTGGAAATTTTTCAATCGTTAAAGCTCTGATGCTCAATTCATTATCCTTGGTGATGCTAGCAACTGTGGGGGGGGGGGGTTCGGGAGCTCTGTTTTCAACTCACATTTTGAAGACTTCAGACAACGGGACGTTAGACGTAGAGAGGGGCTATTCCCTACCGGAAAGTTTGAATTTGAAGTCCTCAAAATTCAATTTTAAGCTACGTTTAACTAAGTTATTGGAGATAAGGCGGAACAGAAGCTCCCTTTGCAAATTTTTGGAAATTAATGACCCACAGAAGCGATCATTTGTCAGGTTTGGAAACACTGAAGAGGTGTGTTAACCTTGAAAGGAAAATTTTCAAAACTGAAGGTCATCAAGCGTAATTTTAGAAAATTTTCGGTCTCGTCAAGGGGGATATTATAATCAATTTCTGAATCCAACCATGCGCCACACATTGAATTTGCTACCCTCTGAAGTTGCTAACCGGGACACGGGCCCTTACTTCCTCCCAATATTATTAACATGATATTATGATTTCATGTTAATTAATATTAACACTTTAATATTAATTAACATGAAATTAGTTAAGTAAAATATACTTAAAATGCACTAAAATATGCTGTTATGAATAAAGATAAACCAAACGTTTAATTTCGTTGTAAAATTGTCATTTCTCTCTGGAAGTTCTCTACTTTCCGGTCGTTAGGCTTGATAGTGTTTTAGCACTTACAAATAAAGCACACAAAGAATTAATGTAAAATACCTTTCACGCGCTCTGCTGACGACCAAAAATGCGAATGAGATGTATACTGTAAAATCAACGTGGTACATTCAATTTCTCGCCAAATCTTTAAATTTGGAAACTTAACTTAAAATTTCGGCAGTTTTTGAGAATTTATGTCTCGGTAACGGGGGACGAGGGCAAACAATTTATGCGTCAAACAATGTCTGAATATGCTTTTTCGATTGCTACCTATTTCATTTTTTTAAATTTAGCATTCATATGGTTCTCTGATAAAAGCTACAATAAAATATGCTATAAGACTACCATATAAGGGTCATCAGATTGCCATCTCTGTTCCACAAAAAAAAATTGTAAAAATAGTTTGTTTTTTAACAACAATTTGTTTTTGAGTCAATAATCCCTTCTAGGTTTTTTTAAAACGGCGTCTAAATGATGTATAAGTACTTATATATTTGTAAAAAGTAATTCGAATAGGTTCAATACTTTTGAAATTATTTTAAAACATGATGATTTTAATCATTATTTTAAAACATTACTCCTGACAATAATGACTGAGAGAAGTCATTTAATTCATGTACCATTAAAAGACTGATGTCTTCAAGACCTGTATTATTTTTTCTACACTACAGTCTGCTTCACATCTCTAATACGTCATTGTACGTCAAAGAGATAGTAAAACTTACCCTCAGCGGAAGAAAGAACAAAAAACGTCTTTTTAACCCGTTGCAACTTTCCTCTATTTTGGCTATTGTACTCAAGCAAACTTCAAATTATGAAAACTGAAAATTATATAATTTCCTCTTAAAATCGTAAAATAGCGCTCGAAAAATTTTATACCATTGTTTAAGAATAGGACTTTACTTAACAGTTAGCCAAAAAAGATTTTTACCTTTTTGCAGCTTAGCATACAGAAAACACCGACTGCTTGGATCTTCAAGATATCTTGGATTGAAGACGATATTGGAAGTGACAAGCATGGCTCCCTCATACCGAACAAGCAAGAAAGAGAATAACAAATGCATTAATAATATGCTAAATTAAAAAAAAACATTACACAGTATTTAACAAAGGCTACTTGTAGGGAAATACAGGATACGGCAGCATGATTTGCTTATTTGCAGTCACCGTTATGAAGCGAGAAGAGGCCACAAAAGGGCCCAGTTAATCTCCTGCGAACGAGTGGTTTAAGAAGTTGATTATCTTCGTCGTTTATTACCAGAAAGCGTTTAGCAGTAGAAGCTTTCTTTTCAAATGGTCGCTCGATAGTAGAGACGCAGCGAACCTTCCGCATATACTTCAATATTGCTCCCCGTACCTGGTAGGCAATCATTTGTGATGTGGGTTGACGCATTGCGGAGTACGAGGACAACATCAGCCGAGAAATAGCGAACATTACTATCTCTATGTTAGATCGAGTTGGCCAAAACTTCATCAACCAGGTCACTCAGTGTATCACCAAGAAGGGGGGGGGACATTAGCTTGATAAATTTTCAAAACAGGGTCCAAGTAAATTTCCATGAAACATATGGTGAATAAATATTTAGAATAGTACCTATCTTCTTATACATAGTCTTGTTTTATTGACCCTTCAAATTCTGCTGCCGCACCCAGTATATATGAGTTAATATATGAAAAGTGGACGCGTACGATTGCGTTAGAATGACTGCAGTTATAGCAGCACAACTGAACACTGATTTCAAAGGCGGCAGAAAGTATACCCTTCATACGTCGTTCAACAATGAAAATCGTTCGCGGGAAAGATAATTGATAAAAAGTTCAATTGTGCTGTATGAAACTGCATCCACGTTCGAATAACGCGTGAAAGTACGGATTCCGATTGCGGATAACTGTGAATGGAGACATTTAATGGCGAGCACTATGTAAGTCGAACAGCTGCGAACATCTGATGTCCAAGTTTTTGTGGAGCCATGACTACGGTGATATCATCTACTGTTATAAGAGTGAATTTTATGAGCTAATTGGTACTTACAAGGCAGTAGTGGAAGGTTATGAACAGCTACTACGAAGTCAGCTTGTGTTTCATGTTCATTTGAATTTAATAAGGCTTTAGTTCTCAAAATACATACTTTTTTCACATTTTGAAGAGAAAAGGGGAATTTTGTCCATTACCCATCCTTTCCCCATCCTATCTGTTGCTAGGTGTCATCAGATTTTTTGATGTCTGTTACTGGGGGGTCGGACTTTTTTTCGAAATTGAGCAAATAAAAATAGAATTAATTAATTTGGAGGATTCAGAAGCAGCCAGAGGTTAGATCCGATGTAGTTACATGAGAGAAAAAGAGTTAAAGTCTAAATGCATTAAAAGGCTAAGAAAATTTCGTTTACCTGAGAGCAATGTCTTAAGCATGTCTGTTACTGGTGTCGTTATCCTACGTCAACTTAGTTCTATATTTTGTAATTTAATATTTCCTAAAATTAGCTTATTACTGGTTGTTTTCTCGAACTTTGTGTTCAAGTATTATCTTAAACTTCTAATTTAGCAAAGTTCTCACAAATTAAAATTGAGCTGCCAAGGAGTCAATAAAATACAGCTCAGAGAATTACATTGTCTTATGCATCTTTTTGGTTAAGAAACAGTTTAGAACATTTTCACAAGGAAATTTTAATTTTGTAACAGAAAAAGTACACAAGCAAAAAATTTTAATACATAGGGGAAAGCTGCTAAAGCTTTCTAAAAATATATAAAAATATGTACGTTCAACACTTTTTACTATTGACATTTTTGAAGCTTCGTGTGCCCAAAGTATTACACATATTCACAAAACTGGTTCAATATGTATCCTCGAAAGAAAATTCTTTACTCTCAGTATCCATGCATGAATCTCTTTCAACTCATCATGTAATTGTTTTACAAGAAAATGAACAAAAAACCCACTTTGAAGTGCTTATTCATTTTCAGCCTATTTCACCGACAGACAAAAACGTACCTTAGCTGAAAATGGCATAAAGATCAAATAAGTGATTAGAAAAATAACAGATGCTCTAGTGCCGGTTCGACCTTCCGAACATGAAGATTAGAACACTCTACACACCTGCAACGCTGTGCCCATAGATTCGCAATCAGGTTCAGGGCATGATTGAGAAAATGGAGAAGGCTCAATCAACCCTCCAACCTCACGACATCTTACACGCTCGTACAGGAAGAAGTTTCTTTCACCCTTTAACCGGCAATAACAAATTAACTGTAGGTTGGAAAAATTGCTTCCCCAACTATCATGACACATGAGGGCTTCAGTTCAATAAGAGACTGGGCCGTATTTTTCTTATATTTGAGCATCGGTCACGCACCATTAAGTTCAATTCAAAATATGTCTGAGAGAACTTCCTACTTTTATACTCTTAAGTTGCAACTTTTCAAATTTAATGCGATTGCTCTTAACGCCTTCTAAAATGTGTGCTTTTGTCCGTTTTTGCTTTGAAAGCCGCATTCCTTCTCAAACCTTTGCAAAAATCATTCATCCTTCCTAAAGCAAATTCCGAGATACATTTTACCATGAGTTGATTTGTTATTGCCGGCTGAAGAGTTGGAACATAACTCTTTGGAAATGTCGATTTGAACCCAGTAGTAGGGGAGCCCAAAGTGTTTTGGGGATTTACTCGAACGCGTCAAATAAACATATGAGAGATACCTTACATTCTGTTGAGTACCTGCACCAAATGTTGGCCCTTTTTGTTGGTGAATGCGTCAAGGACATCCCGTCAGATTAGCAAAAAGACATTATCACCAGATTTATTAAAGCGCGTCAGATTAAGATAAGGTGGGTTGACTACTAGCTTAGAAGTCTACATTTAGAAAATCGGACGATTTGAGCGTGACTTAAGGGTAGGACAGGGTTAAAAAATTGCCAAAAAAAATAGTTATTTTGACATTTTCGAGCGCAGCCGATTTTATTTTTTATTTTAAGAAAAAAATACAAGACTCACGATAAAATATAATCGACCGATTTCTAGAAGCCAAAGTAATAAAAATCGGCTATCAAGTTCAGAGCGTACACATGTGTAGCAAACGATTACAGCCGATCACAAAGCTACGGTCCTGTTAGAGCTTGACCACGGAGAGGTAGAGGGTGTCTAAACCGCTGAAACGGAATACTTCATTGGTTAGTAGGTATGAATGCGAGATTTTTTTTCTAGCTGTCTGATTAATAGTAACCCTGTAAATAATCGTCAACATCAGTCTTTTGAATGGTGGCATTTTTATGGTTCACTTAACACCCCACTAAATAACTGACAATTCAGAAAAAAAAATTTTTTTTCAATTTCCTACCCCTCCAGATAGCAAATGGACAGATTAACATACCTGTTCACGACAAGTTGAAGCATCAAAACTATCAATATCCGACACGTTCGATATGTATATGTAACTGCTCTTTTTTGCATTAATGAATATCAGTAGACACTTTCAAAACCACTACCGGGGGATATTATATAACATTTTCTTCTTATAACCTAAACTACGAAATCTAATAGGTTCCCGGGACGTTCGAGTAAATCCACATTTAGCATCATGGGCTCCCTTACAACAGGTATCCTTTTCCATCCACAAGCAGTTTGCCAATAACATTCCCATCTAATACCGAAGAGAGACAGAGATACACATAAAGGTAAACTATACACACCGTGGTCCATCATTTGTCTTTTTTGATCGTCAAATTCAACGTTTAGCTCAGCAGTTGCATGTCGAGTGAGTTCGTTTTTTCTCATTCTTATATGCGAAGAAGTTTTGCACATGTCGATGTTGACTGGTATGCTTTGTTTTCCTCACGCAAAATGTTTCACCTTGAAAGTAACGATTCTTCATAAGTACTTTTGTAAAATTTGACCAACATTTACTTACATTTTCTCACGTTTTGCGAATTAGACTTAACGTTTGGACACCAACGTAATCTCTCTTCATTTATTTTTATTTCAATTTATTTACCAAAACACCAACCTCAAGGACGAATTTCCATGAACAATTTTGTTTCCGAGTCTTGTTGCCCAAAGATAGTTCACCAGTGTTTTAGTTGACTAATTCAGAATTAACTTCGGACTAGTCCTCTATAATCAAATATTATTAAAACGATCAAAGAGGCGAACAGTTTCACATAGTTTTTCAACTATATTACAAAATTCGTATAATAAAATACCGTAAAACCTGTAAAGTTGACCACCCTTGTAAGTTGACCAACTGTCTAAGTTGTTCGCCGTTTTAGATACATAATCAGTCCTATATCATATAAATGAACCTCTATAAGTTGACCACTAAAGTAGTGCACTACAAGTGGTCAACTTACACAGGTTTCACTGTATAATTGGTTAAAAGGCAACAATCATTACAACATTGCAAGTTCTTTTGCGGAGAAAACGCCACCACCCAAAAACCTTTTTTCTCGTTTTTTGTTAATCAAAGTTGATAGGGGATAGTTTGGAGTGTCTCGAACGTTCTTCACAGTCTTTCCAAGAAGGACCCGATCAAGTCTTAGTGAGACCCTGAACCCAGAGTTCATGCGAGTCTTAACCTCTCACTTAATGGAAAGAATACGACTAAAAGTACGCATTTTTTCTTTTTTAAATACAATATTTACTGTATTTTTACAAACGGCTATATAATTTTAATGTAATTCTATTTTAAACTACAAATAATAGATACGTTAAAAAAAATAATTTTTTAACAAATATTTAGTTTTTAACATTTTTTTCATTTAAAACCAAATAAATGTAAACTATACTACATATAATGAAATTTCAAAAAGAAATAAGAGCCCTAAATCTTAGACAGGAGGTTTCTGTGCCTGGGTCCAGCTGGCCCATACGCAAACCAGAGCCTGCTTCCAAGAAAACAAAATATATGAAAAGCAAACAGTTGATTTTTCGTTCACATATGCATTTGCATTTCAGTTAATGAATGCAAAATGAGTTGATTTGAAGTTGATGATTTGAAGTCGAATATTTGTTCTGTCTCATCGTTTTGGCTGGATTATTTCTAATTGGGAATGGAACACGTATAGATGACGCTATTTTACCATAAACTACGGTAACAATAGGACAGTACAGTTTGCGATCAGAGAGAAGGTTTTGCTAGTGGTATTTTTTCACATGCGTGAGCAAGAGCCACATTAAAAATCTTTAAGGATATGATTACTCAGTGATTTAGTATCAAAACTATCACAATTCACTTTTCACAATTTCAAAAGAAAAGCAAAAACATTCCCGGTTTGAGCTGTTTTTCGAAGAAACCCGGTTTTTGACAACAGTTTTTGACCCGGATTGAGCAGGTTGCGTTTCTAAACACTTTGCTGCGAAACAGTATCTACTAAGCTGTATCAAATTATGAAATAAACTTTTAAACATTTATAAATAGAGCTGATTTCAGATCTAAAAAACTGTACGTCTGCAACGCACAGCGGTGAAATCAAAGTGCAGTTACCAAAACATTTCTTTCTAGAACTATCTGTGTCTCTTTTATGATAACTACTGATTAGTTGCATAAAAACTGACTACAGATATCTTTACATTTTGCACCTATTTTGTGTCCATTTGAGAAAATCCTTGCCCCCTGCCCATGATACGAGTAACACAGTTGCTCCCGTGGGTAAAGTTGCATATGATAAAATGATTTGGTGTATTTAAATTTGTGAACTGGCACCAATCTTTGAACAGTAGTACACATATTACTAGCTTGCTCATAACTTGAGTGCGAATTAGGCAATTAGTGGCTGTCAGTATGAATATTTTCTAAGTTGTCGTTCAGCTAAGGCATTTAACCACGTTGTAAACTATTCGCTTTTCTGTCTACAGCATGAGACGACTGACTTTTCATATTGATTGTCAAACTCCGTATTTCCACGCGTCATGAATAGTTTAGACTTTTCAAACTTTAAAAAAAAGCGATCCCAAACTTAATGTGGCGGCAAAAAATCTTCACATTGATCAGCTAGTTCGTGTTATTGTTATTTATTGACTGTAGAAGTACCGCTGGTTTTTGCTGTTTATGACAGATACCTACAATTAACAAATTTCTTGGTTGAAGAAACAAAGTTGCACTTACCCCCCAACTCCAACGTATTTCATCATTCTTTTTCTCGAAACAACTGTTTATGTTTGATACTTTTTCTACAGTTTTCATTATTAAAGCATTATTTTAACTTTGTATTCTTGAAATAATAAACCATTCAACTTAGTATGAATTTACATTTAGAGATTAACCTTCATAGGGTATTTTGTAAACAAAATAATGCGTAAAACCCTAGTGACGTTTGCTTACTTAAAAACATTTTTAAAATATCCATATCTAGGTTCACTTGTAAATCCATTAGCTTTTTTTAGAATTAGTCTGCCGTGTGCAGGTAAAGAGCAGTATCTGCAAATTTTCATTTTTCGCATTTTTGTCATATATTGTAGATTAGCTTTATTGTAAAAGCTTATTTATTTGGTTTCGGCTGAAAATAAGGAGCGAAAAAAATATCCTATTTCAAAATTTCCCTATTGTTATTTGAAGAAACGAGTTTCGGATTCAATACTATCTCGAAACTCATTTCTACAGATACAGCCATTTACCTGCCCACGGCAGTCTTTTTTTTTTTTGTTAACCAATGACAAAAAATAATACAATGCGCAAAATTGTCTTCCAGAAGTGAAGTTTTGAAATATTTTAAAGGTAACTTTCAATTTCGAAATTCCAGCTAGTTTTTCTTCCCCAGAAAATTTTTAGGAGCGATGCACTGACAAAGACACGAGTCAAAAAATTTTGCCATCATAGATTGAAACTGGGCTCGAAACCGACGGGTTGCCGACCACTGAAAGGTAACCCCGGAAGAATTGTATTCATAGACTACGAGTTTCGAAGAACACATGTACAATGTATTCCTGCGAACTACAGTTTTCAACTACATGTTTTTGATCAATTCTTTTGAGAAAGAATAAATGTAGATTTATTTTGAATAAAATTATTTACAAATATGTTCTTTGTTTGATTTAATAGTTATGATCAGAGGCAAAATTGTTACGTTTTATTTTTTTACTTGAAACAGAATACCGTTTTGCGTAACCGACACAGTTTCAAAGAACACGGAGTCAATTGATCGTGTTCTTTGGGGAAGTGGGTAAGAGTTACCTGAACTTATTCAAACTTTAAGACTTTTCCCCCGAAATGTGGTGAAATTGAAGTTTGAACAACATCCTAAACAAATGACAAATAAAGAGAAACATGGCTCACCACTTCGAACTTGGTTCAATTCGACTTTTGTTCAGAATTTAATTATATGCTAAAAATTTTTGAATAGGTATTAAACAATAAATATGCCAACCCTGTGTATTCTTAAAAGCAAAAAAAAAAAAAACTTATGAAGAGAGACCAAAGCTTTAATGTACAGAAAAATTTCAAAACACTTCGAAGTAAAAAAAAAAAGTTCAGGTGCTCTCCAGATTTTTCCAACAACGAAGGGTGCGATGGATACTGCTGCCATGTGCTGGTAAAGGGCAGTAATAGCAATTTTTTTAATTTATTTTTTATTTTTATTGCATTTTTGTCATCTATTGTACATTAACTTAATTGTACAAGCTTGCCTCTTTGGTTTACGCTGGAAAAAAAACGCAAAAAAACAACTTCTAATTCCAAAATTTCTCTACTGTTAGAATCGAATCCATAACTCCTTTCTTCAAATATCTCAAAAACTCGATTATGCAGGTTCTGCCGTTATCCTGCCTACTGCAGAATACAGCAATGGGCAAAATTATTTCAATAAAATTTCTTTAAACATTTAATGTAAAAATTTGATAGCGTAAAGAAAATAAGAGCACATGGGCAAGAGCGAAAGATTCAGAGGAGTCAAGACTAGGTAGAACCACTGAAGATCAGCTCAGAATAAAAATGGCTTCGAAAAAAAAAATTTCTTAGGTAGCATGGCAGTAGTAACCAGGAATCGGGCTGATTTTAGGGTAAAGGAGTCGGGAGTCAAAGGTTTAAAATTCCAAAGATCAGAATCTGTCATTTTCCTTCCAATGCCGCAACTCTGACAGTGTTTGCGGGGTCGGACTCATTTTGTGTTAAAGGAGATTTTTAAAGTGTCCGAGATTTTTAAAGTGTCGAAGACTTTAAAAATCTCGGAGTCGGAGTCTGTCATTTTCCTTCCGACTCCCTACCTTCTTCACAATTCTGAAACGTAAACTTAAAGAAAATGCTGTTAGTCCACTTGTTTTGGATGTTCTTTTAATAGACCGGGGTACTTTCATTTCAAAAATTCTTTTAAAAAGCCTAAAACAAACTTTAATGAAATTACATTTCCTTGAATGCAAGCAATACGGAAATTACTCCGTAATTTTATTACTTTTCACCAAGCCAATTTATCACAAAAATAGATTTTGCTTATATATTTATCATCAAATGAAGCAAAAGATGTTACGCAAATGAGGCAATTTGAATCAATAAAATAGATTACCTATTTAAGAAAAACTGTTTAAGCAGGCTTCATCAAATAAGAACTTGCAGTTCCTTTTTCTGCGCTATTTTCAAACAGCTTCAAAGAATGCAGAAAAAGCTCACACATGAAGTTTGTTTTGTTCTTACCACGGAGCGTGCAGTCTGAAATATCCGAATATTTTGGCAACTAAAGCTATTCATCCAAATGTTTTAATGCTTAAATCATAACAGCCGAAACAGGAGTAATAACTAAACCTTCAAAATTGAAATTTAGATCCTTGAAAAAAATCATGACATTTTAACTAATTTTGATGAGCACAAGAGCAGAATGTGTAAGTTTCGTTTTTTACTATTTTAACCGATTGAACTTCAAATCAAAATAAAATTAAATTACGCATATAATAAATAAATAGTAGTAACTTGATACTAGAAACAGCATCTTCAGTGTACCAGTGGTTCAAGCAGTAACAACTCAAAAAAATAAATGAATAAATACAGTTTTTAAAATTGAAAAAACCTGAAATACGCATCCTACACAAAAATTTTGAAGTATTTTTCATAATTAATCTGAGTGATTTTTCACAATCATTCAAAAGTTATATCTTTTACTTTTAGAAAAGTATTCATGTTGACAGCCAACGCTTTATCACGTAGATCTAGAAGTCTGGGGTAGTCCAATTCAAGAATAGTATTGAATTGAAGCGGCGGCGGCGCGGCAATGAACGATTAAAATTAAATTTCCTTCCAAATTTCGTTACCATGGGAACTAATAGATTATTTCAGACAGTTTTAAACTGTAATAGCATACAAGCAAGAAAAATCAGTCACAGAGTTCATAGCAGGGGAACAGATCGGGGCTAGATAGATAAAATTGAAGGGTCAGGAAGAGGAACAATCGAATTCAAGCTTGCTGAAATCTTGCTTCGCCACAGCCCTTCAAATATTTTTCGTTTTGGTTGTACACCATGCTGTATTAAGTACCGTATCATTTCAGGGGAAACGGATATTTTATAGATGACTTAACTTATACAATAATTTTCAAATATATTTTAGTAGTATTTTCTTCACTGCAGTGTATTGGAACTGTTCTTGTAAGCTAGATTTTCTGATGGAGTTATAATCTATTTTCGTTCAACATTCCTTAAAAATTTAAGTAGGTAATACAGAAAGGATTCTGACAAAATTTGAACACTATATAGCTTTAATTAAGTGAATAATAATAAATGAATAAACATACTTTTTTAGTTTTAAAATAACTTATGATCATTGTTTTTTTTTCGGCGTCAAAAACAACTTGGATATTTTAGACCATTAGTACTGAAAAAAAGTTCTTTTAATTCAGTATAAATCTTATCCAAGTTAAATTTGCATGGTTTTCTCCTGTTACATTCAGTCGAGTCCAATGTTTCCCAGAAGGAAAAACAGCAATACCGTAATGATTCTTAAAAGTGAAATTGAACCATATCATGGTCAGTTTTTGTCGAAGTCAATTTCTACTTCAAATATTCTTTAGCTAGAAGTTGACGTGTTGTGACTTATTCCAACACTTAAGGTACGATATTGATTTCTGGAAAAAATACAACACTAGTGGACGTGGTGAAAAAAAAGCAAAACATACAGAAATTACCTCTGTTTGCAAACTGAAAATAATTCAGAAACCTTATGATTTGACAGATCATGCAATTACGATTTAAAGCACTCAACTTCTAATTGAACACAGTGCTTGATTAAACGAACTACGGAATCTGAAACATTAATTGCCACAAATGTATATTATGAGTTCGAAAAAAAATGGTTATTTTACTGTTATTGTATTAAACTACAGAGTTTGCATGTGAAAAATACAGCAGGAAATGTTGTCGTTTACAGAAAAAAATGTGTGTTAATTCATTGTGTAAAACACAAGTTTTTTTTAAACCGAAATTGGAATTTAAAACTGAATAATCCAGGTTTTAATTCAACGATCAAGCATATCACTGCAAATAAGCACAGCTGCCAACTAGGATGGTTTATGTTTTCTCGAAATTCAATGTAAATACTTCAATGTGTTTGGAATTGACATTTAATATCGATTATATAAGGTATAAAATTACTTTCAATTAGAAAAATCGTTATGACATCGAAAATTGTTTTGAGAATAAATAGAACAACAATTGGTTCCTTCGATATTGATGACCATAGGACATCTATAAATGACCCCAATAACACACTGCAGAAAATTCTTATGTTATAAGTTAAGTTTGAAAAATAATCATTAATCTTTTGAACACTATTAATTTATTTTAGAGTATCTGTAATGCAAAACGTCACTTTAGAAAAGGTAGAAAAAGTATTTTAGAGAAAAAGGGTAATTGAATTTCAGTAAGTCAAACAACTCTTCTATTACGCAGCATTGTTTTATAGAAAGACTCCTAAAAAGTAAGATTTTAAATACATTGAAAAGCAAGAAATAGTTGGAGGTTTTAGGGATACAGAAGCACGTTTGTAAAAACTGTAAATTTAAAAAAATATCTTTTGAATAAAGTAAAAAATAAATAAAACCGCTTGCCTCGCAAAAGAGGTAAAATTTTCTGAAATTAGTTTTGTTTTACATCAGTCAGTATTGTTTCTTTTTAATACAAGTTTCAAACGTTAAATCAAATATTGATGACTTGCATTATAGCATTAGGTAAACAAGAAATTAATGTGATTAGGTTTAAATTTTGAGGCAAATATAACTGTTTGCATCTTAATTAAAAACAGAAAATTTAAAAATAATTATGCATCCATTACAGGTTATTCTCGTTTCAAGGAAATTACGTTGTTGTTTCAGTTTCACAACAGCTTCCATATCTCGAAGTCATCAAAATGTGTGTTATTGGAGTTATTTTCAATGCGCGGACATTTTTATTTCAAAAATATAATTAAAATTGGCATTTCTCTTATCTAGGAGAATTCCCAGAAAATAGTTAACTACACGGTTAAGAGTTAACTACACGGATGAATAAATAATAGCTGGTTAAAGATGCAAACTTTGTCATTTAAACACTGCACATTTTGCTGCATGGTTTTCAGGAAAATGTACAATTTGTATTCATAAACGTGTTTTGATAAGTAATAAATAATTTTAACAGTAAAGAAAGAGCTAGTGTCAAGTCACGATCACATGAGTAGCAATACAGTGAAAGCATATTTACAATGAGCTTCGAACCACAAATGTTTTTCGTAGTAACAGGCTACGTAGTAATGGCGGTCAAGGAAGGTAATGGCAATTGGGACGGGACTCAACATTTCGTTAAAACGAATATTTCGTTGTATTGGTATTCGTGGCAAATAAGATTTTACTGTAGCAGGAAAGTGCTGGCAGTCAAAAGGCATTTTGAGGTCTTTTGATTGAAGGAATAAAGTTTTAGGAGCAAGAAATAAATGCATAGGCTAGAGATGAAGTTTGTGACACGCTGTGCAATAAAAATTACTCACACTAAGACAGCATCATTCAACTGGATCGCCTGCAACAATTTGATTCACGAAAATTAATAAACAAAAAAAAAAGGCCTTTTTTCGCAAATCATGCTTTTGTACTGCAGAATATATGTAAGATGCGCAAACAGTAATAGTCAAACTGACAAACTCGTCCTAACAAAACCATTAACCCAATCATTAGCAACTGGAAGATATTCGTCAGTCTCCCAGAATAAAGTGGTTCTAGGGCAAGAACCTTTCCCATTTTTTGTGTCTTTAAAGTGCCGTTTCGATAATGCTGAAATGAAGTAAATTTCGTTAATTTTGTTATTTTCTTTACACATTTGTCCGTAACCTATGCCAAAATTCAAGTATTTTGATGAGTTCACAATTGTCTTTCTGACATTGCAATTAATTTTTTCTTCTGTTTGTATTTCAAGCCTGGGGTACCTCCTTGAGAATTAGTTTTTATACGTCCTTGATAGATATTTCCGACACACATTAACACCTTCAATAAAATAAAAAATGGCAATATTTCCCCGTTAGTCAATTTATTGGAGATCAATTCGCTCGTGCTCTTTAGTGAGCTAATGCTTCAGTTGCGTCAGTCTTGAATGATTGTTTGAGGGATCTTGATTTTTAAAAAAATCCGAGGCGTTAAGTTCTTTCGCGAGACCTCCAATAGTGAGTGGAAGGCAACCAAGTAACGGCGACCAACTAAAGAAAGTCGACATCCTACGTGAAATTCTAAGAAATTTCCCTGTTGAAAAGTGAGATACATTAAGCCTAAATCTATAAAGTTAAAATTAAAAAAAAAGTTTTAAAAAAGCGTTTTAAAATACTTAAACTTGACAATCAAAATCGCTTTAAATGGGTTGTTACTCATTTCACTTTCTGAACATCAGCACTAATTTTGAGTCGGTACGCGAATCATCTTCATTAAAAAACCATCTATGCAAGAAATAATTTTTTGCTTTCAAAACTAAAAGTTGTCATGCATTGTAATAGTTTTGTATGAAATAATTGCATTTAATTATTCTTTAGATCAAAAAAAAAATATTTCAACTGTTCAACATGAAATACAATGCCAATTCTGAGTTTTATCCGTTCGTTTCTTTTATTCTGGATTTTTTGTTTTTTAAATTTCACATTAAACAGAACTTTAACTGCTATTTCAAAGTTTCTAAAAAAGTCTAAAAATGCATATATTAACAGTTAAATGATTTGCCTGTATTTTTGAATGTACCAAAGAGTGATGTTTTGATTTATAATATACTGAACATTTTTTAAACGGAAAAATGTCAGATACTGAAAACTGTTCGAAAAGTCTGCCACTTCAGCAATTAATTGAACTTTTGATAAATTTGTACCTATTTCTTAATTCAACAACTGAAAAAAATTTGAAATCTGTACCATATTTGGGCCAGTGCACGAAGAAGAAAACACTATTTCCGCACGTGACAGCACACTTCGTTTTAAAGCATGAATTTTTTTTTTTTTTGCCTAAGAAATATCACATCAATGCATGACTTGTTAGGCAAAGAACTTTTCTTTTATAAATTTTTTATTGAAACTTTAGAGACGAAATATAGAGCTGTCACGTGTGATACAAAATGTCACTTATTTTCTTCTGCGGAATGGCACATTATTTCCTTTTAGAACTAACAGTAAAATCTAGTTAGTAGGAAGGAGAAGTATATACAGTAGAACTTCAATTATCCGAATAAATTGGGAGCAGACATCAATCGGATAATCAAAAATTCGGATAATTTAACTTTGATTAACCTATTGTAACTATTGTGTGAACTGTATCATGGGAATAGCAGTACATTTCCGTCTAAACGCTTTTCCTGAAATTCCGAATGCGATTCGGACATTTGGAGCTCGGGAAATTGAAATCCTACTGTATTTTAAAAAAAAATTACAGCAATAAGTTCGGAGAATATATTGCTGGAATTAAGTCTAAAGCTTGTGCTATAAAGTGTCACGAGCGTGACAGGTGAACTTCATTTTAAATAGTGAAAAAAGGTATTAGATTAAAACATTTTTCTTAACAAATCGCTCAAGTTAAGTACTTTCGCTGGGTAAGCAATTTTTAAACTTTTAGCCCTTATTAATTTAAACGCAAGGAAAAGCTTAAGAAATCTTGAACTCTTAGAGATGGCGGATGACCTTGAAGCGGAAACATTTGTAATTGGTTTGTTATTCTGTAATAGGATCAGCGGGAACGCACCTCTTACTACTCGGCATTTTCCTCGCCGATTCTACCTAGTACAAATGATACAAATTAATCCACCAATACCGGTCGGTTTTGCCATCTCTCCGTGGTCAAGCTTTTCAAATTGCCTTACACGTGACAGTGGAATCCCTCATTTGCGGCTGGAAAACATGTCTAAGTATCAACATTTAGACTAAATATCCATTTCATTTTTTCTTAAAGTAATTTTTTTATTTTTAGAAAACTTTACTATTTGACACAATTTTACTTTTTATGTTAATGAAACAAAAGTTTCATGAATTTTCCATGTAGAAAAGAATTTTGAAGAAATAATTAACATTTAAGTGCGTCAACAGTCAGCAAGCATTTAAAACAAAAGCACATTAACACTAGAAAACCACATCATTACTTCTAGAGCAACCGGCGATAGTCACTTTAGTCCTTATGTTCTATTAAATATAATGTTCAGAAAAAACTTCTTTAATTTACAAAAAAAGTGTTAATGAATGATTAACTAATCCATTTATTCTCTCGCATTAGCGGAAAATAGATATCAAAGTAAAATAAATTGTTTAAAAGTCAATTTGGACCTGTTTGATCTATCTAGGAATTAATTTATAATGTGATGAAATTAATGATTTATAATATGATGAAATTAATGATTTATGATATGATGAAATAATTGATTTATGATATGATGAAATAATTGATTTATGATATGATGAAATTATTTATAAAATGTTGAAATTAATGCTTTATGATATGATGAAATTAATGATTTATGATATGATGAAATTATTTATAAAATGATGAAATCAATGATTTATGGTATGATGAAATTATTTATAAAATGATGAAATTAATGATTTATGATATGATGAAATTTATAATATGATGAAACTAATGATTTATGATATGATGAAATTATTTATAATATGAAATTATTTGCGATATGATGAAATCATTTATAATATGAAATCATTTATAATATGATGAAATTATTTATAATATGATGAAATCATTTATAATATGATGAAATCATTTATAATATGATGAAATTAATGATTTATGATATGAAATTATTTATAATATGATGAAATTAATGATTTATGATAGATGAAATTATTTATAATATGATGAAATTAATTATTTATGATATGATGAAATTATATATGAAATTAATGATTTATGATATGAAATTATTTATAATATGAAATTAATGATTTATGATATGATGAAATTATAATATGCTGAAACTATTTATAATATGATGAAATTATTTATGATATGATGAAATTATTTATAATGATGAAATTAATGATTTATAATATGATGAAATTATTTATAAATTTGATGAAATTAATGATTTATGATATGAAATTGATGATTTATGATATGAAATTGATTTATGATATGAAATTAATGATTTATGATATGAAATTGATTTATGATATGATGAAATTAATGATTTATGATATGAAATTGATTTATGATATGATGAAATTAATGATTTATGATATGAAATTGATGATTTAATATTGATGACTTATGATATGAAATTGATGACTTATGATATGAAATTGATGACTAATGATATGAAATTGATGACTAATGATATGAAATTGATGACTTATGATATGAAATTGATGACTTATGATATGAAATTGATGACTTATGATATGAAATTGATGACTTATGATATGAAATTGATGACTTATGATATGAAATTGATGATTTGATATATTGAAATTAATGATTTGATATATTGAAATTAATGATTTATAATATGATGACTAAAAAAACAGCCAGCATAAAAGAGAAATCAATTTCCAAGTTCAGAGATAGTCAAGTAATAAAATTTTAGTTATTTTACTCTTAAAATTACAGAAGTAACTGAACTGAAACTAATCAAAATTGTTCCTTCGTTCTTTCTAGTGTTAATGTCGTTTAAATAAAATGTATTCGGGTTAGACCCGACCAGTGATGAACACTACCCAGTGAATGAGTTCCTCATAATTGTTTGGCAAAATAAGGTTTTAAAACATTTTTCAGTGGCAGTGGTCACTTCTTACACATTTCCAGAAAGAAAATGTCTAGAAAATACAATGCTTGTGCGCTGGTTGGGATGTTCATATCACTGGGTCCGAGCACTTTTTTTCATTTCAACTCTCTCAAAAATCCCGACGCAGAACCACAAAAGTTCCTGATTTAAAAAAAATCATAAGTGTTTTACCGTTATGTGGCAAATACTACAATATTTAAACATACTATGAATTTTTGAAAATTAAATTTCGCTTAAGTGTTCATTCACTGGTGTGTCTACCCTATACACAGAAAAATAACACAGTAACATGCACAAAATAATTGCTTGAAAACTATTTGCATTAAAGAAATTTCAAATCCTAAATTAAAGTTCAAAAACCACCGCCTCAGTTTGTACCAGCAATAGACAGTCGGATCATTCACTGCTCCGATAGTTCGTTGAAAAAAAGAGAGGTTTTTTTGGCATTTTCATCAATATGGAGTCCAAGAACCATTTGCTACAGACCAGAATTCTTCATGCAGCGGCTTCTTTGGAAAATGTGAACAAGGTAGAGAAAGAAATATCGTCAAATAAGGCATTTCACTGGCTTCTCCATAAATTCTTAAAATATTATTTGCATCAATTTGACGAAACAATTTTTCGTCGGATGATGCAAGAAGCAGGATGCAATTTATCTTTTAACGTTTTTGCTTCACAAATTTCGTTTTGTTTTCTTGGTCTGAATTTTTTTCTTTCACGTTGAGTTTTTTGGAAAATCAAATAAGCTGTCATAGAGAAGCATTTATAAAATAAGTCCTTTCAACAGCTTCTCAAACAGTCGTAAGATCACTACGTTGCTTGTTTGTATCCATTTGACGAATAAATTTTCATCGGATGATACAAATGGAGTACAATTGATCTTTTAAAACATTTTCTTGACGAACTTAGTTTTGTTGTCATTGCTTAAAATCTTCCAATGAAATAACACTTGAAGTATCGTGTATTTTTCATTATTTTTTTTTCTTTTAAAGTTACAAAATGTTCTTCAGAAAAAGCAGTGAGGATGACAAGTTTGATGGGAGGAGAGCTTTAAATATGAGTGCAGGAGCATATTTTCGCAAAATTTGATGCTAAGTAGATCATCTCTTAGGGCAACTTGAAACACCCCGTTCTAATGAGCGCAACTTGAAACCTATTCCAGTTTCTTTGGAAAGAAATCTTTGTTTCAGTTGAGTAATTGTTGAATTAGCTTTCCAAGATTACGCTCATTTTCCGGTCATGTGTTGCATGCTTTTTAAATCAAACTTTGCTTTAATACGTTCTCTGTAAGTCAAATAAAGGTGAACTGAAGAGGAAATAAAGGGCACACATACATATTCTGCAAACATTGCCAAGTTGCATTGACTGCAAAGCATCATATTCGAGAAACTCATATGCGATGCTGACGTTTTGTCCAAGGATTTTGGGCAGTTTCATGTTCTCTAAGTGTTAAGATGGACAATCTCTAGTCTTACTCTAAACAAAAGACTACTTTCTGATAGATTCCAGTACATTTCTACAAAGTTTTCTATATTATTTCTTGAGTGAATTTTTATAGCAGCATTACGCATTTATTTTTCATTTATTGGAAAACATCTCCCATAAAAGAGGCTCTCGTCGAAGAAATGCAAGTAATCTCCTCCCTTTAAACACTTTTATAACCCAAGAGTTCATCCACTTTTTTTTTAATGACTTTTCCTCACATTCGTGCCTCACAAGTTTCTCTGAACTTAAAAAAATATGCATTTTTTTCTCTCTTATGTTTTATTTAGAAAATGTGGAATATATCAAATTCCAGCTCTTAAAATGTTTAACGTATTATATTTTGTAATAACAGCAAAAAGTAAAGGCTTAAGGCCTTTTTTCTTATACCTTATAAATACAAACATACTATAGTAACATAATGTATATATTCACGTAATTTACATTTACTTGCTATTATCACAGTATTTATAAAGTAAAAATCAA
This sequence comes from Uloborus diversus, assembly GCF_026930045.1. Lineage (NCBI taxonomy): Eukaryota > Metazoa > Arthropoda > Arachnida > Araneae > Uloboridae > Uloborus > Uloborus diversus. Next base: position 199,933,703 of record NC_072733.1, on the reverse strand, counting down.
CGATAATTTGTCTTTTTTTGCTACAGAATAATTGTTTTCAATAATTGGTCTGTGTAATAGAATTGATTGCTGACTGTCAACGCTCTGCCTGTTACCAAGTACTGATCCTGCTAGTTAAAGTTTTATAAATTGTCTTCATACACTAAAATCTACATTACTTCATACAATAAAATATACATTAGTTCATGCACTGGAATCTATAACACTTTTTTACAGGTTTAAAAGCATTTTTAAGCAAACATACCCAAAACAATTCGAAACAGGTGTTTTTTTTTTTTTTTTTGTCAAGCGCCACTTTCATGCTAGCTTTTTTTTTTCTTTTTTTCTTTATTTTTTTTATTTTTTTTTTTTGATGTTTTTTTTGTTTTTTTATGGTTTTTTTTTTTCAATTTTTTTTTTTTTTGGTTCTTTTTTTAATCTTTTTTCTTTCATTTTATTTTTTTTTTCTTTTGTAATTTTTTTTTCAAGCTGCAAAGTTTTTTTTTTTTTTTTTTTTTTTTTTTTGGCGTTTGACAAGTACATTTTAACATCACCATCTAAGATCTAACGAAATCTACAATCCTTTTAGTACAGAATAACAATAGCCAGAATAAGAACAGTTTCATACCATGCATTAATCTTTGCTTCTAAGCTTTAGGACATTTCAGGATTTCATAACAAGACGTTAACCTCGATAACAATTTCATGAAGCAAATTTCTATCTTAAGATCACAAAGTGATTTAACTAGCAGGAAAATAAATCTACACATTGTTCAAAAACAATGCAAAAAGCTATCAAATTTAATGTTATTTAACGATACATTTTAAAACTTTTCATTTACTAAAATTATCATTTTAATAGTGCTTTCAATGAAATAAATGAGAATTAAAAATGTAGTTTTTTGAATTCCAGCCGCAAACAAGAGTTTCTCGCTAAAATTTTACGGTAATAAATTGAAGTGTTTGAAGATGAATCACTTAGGAAAGACCAAAAAAATGTCTTTCCAAGAACGAATAGTCTCATCAGAATTTATAATTTTTCTTAAAGTACTTTCAGATTCATATTGACTTCAAACAGTACTTTTTAGGGAAAGAGGGAAATATTATCGTATGAGGAAAAAAAAGAGCAGAAATAATGAGGGGAAGTATTTTCTTCCCCAAATTTGCAATAGTGAGACCGATGTGATATCAATCACCACGTTAAACACCCCTTTTGGGATCAGCCTCTTGACTGGTAAAACGAAATTAAGGGGTATAGTTCAACTCTTACCATTATACAAATGCTGAAGTTTTTTAAAATTTGAAAAAATTTCATGTTAATAGCCTCCTTTACACGAAGCAACTTAGTTGACTCAACTTTGGAACGGGCGGTTAATAGGATGGTAGAAAATAAGGAATCGCCTGTCATCCTTCACAAACCAGGCTCATGTGCCACTACCATCCTCATCCAGATGAGTGTAATCAACCTTTTAGTTGATTACACTCATCTGGAGAGAACATTGCCAAGCATTTCCTCTACAAACGAGTAAACCCAGTTGTGAGTCAACTGTTACAACGTTGTGGAGCAGCTGCTCGAAAGTTGATTCAACTAAGTTGTCTCGTGTGAAGACGACGGAAAACGCATGTCAACTATTTGACAGGCAGCTGTTTCCAAAAATTGATTCCCCTAATAACCTCGTATGCAGGAGGCCTTAATGTCTCAATTGGATTTTGATCTGAAGTGGAAGTTTTTTCCAGCATTTTTCAGTAGTGGAGAAATATCGTGATTTACTGATTGGCAGATAAAACAATTGGTAGAAAAAATGACTTTTTTCGTATAACAGCAATTTTTAGCAAATTCCATTAACTGTCAATATGATTCTGAAGCTTAACATGCACTACGTGGTTATTTGAAATCGTTAACGCGGAAATTTTTCAAAATTGAAAATAAAATAGCAGTCTTCATCCTGCCTAACGCAAAAGTTCCAATATTTTTTTCTCAAATGAATGGGTTTTTTGGAATCAAAAGTGAATCTTTTGAATCCTCCTTCTAGAGTTAGCTGATTATCTATGTTATTTTCAGGAAAAAATGTTAGACTATGTGCTTTCAACCACAAATATTAGTAAAAGTATTTTAATTTTCAAGCAATATTTAACTCAATTATCACAAATTTTAAAATAATCTAAAAATCTGAATATTATGTGAGATGAAAATACTCAGTTCAGCTGCTTTAAACTACATGCAAAACTTAGTTTCTTGGTACTTTTTCAGTAATGCAGTAGACGCCGCTTAATGTGATCACATTTGGACAAAATGATTTGATAATAATAACTGATTGATTTTGATAAACGATAGAAGTTGAATATTGATTTCTGCTTAAAATTTTAACTCATGTGTTCTTGTGATAAAATAAATGCAAACCGAAAAAAAACATAGTAACAATGAAAATACGGTTTTGAGAATCCTCCATATTTTCTGGGACTTAAAAACGCATTTCCTTTCTGTAATATGCCATCATGGTTCGTATAGTTTTCATAATGATATTTGGGGGGGGGGGGGTGCCTTTTCTCACCGGGTTTTGAAAAATATTTTTTTAATGATAGGGGGAGGGTTTTTTTTTTTTTTTTTGTAGTTTGTCGTTGATTTAAGGAAAATAATTTTCCTAGGTAGACAACATTAAACGAAGTTTTGATTAAAAGAAACGATTTTTTTTTTAATGTTATTTATACATAACCGAACGATAACATTGACTGATAACAATAACAGTAATCACATGAAGTGGCGTCCACGGAATAAAATTCATTTTTAAATCGTATTGATATCTTACAATTTTAATCAATGTGATATGTGAAAAGTACATTTAAAAACTTCAAAAATTTGCGCAGATAAAAATACAACAGTTAATGTCGACAAGTTCATTGTTTAATATTTCTCAAACGTCAAGCTATATCAACTGCCAAGCATAGTTTTTTTTTTTTTTTTTTTTTTCATTTCGTTCCCAAGATTGACATCTTCCTCAAATTACCATTGGGGGTTGCATTCCGACTCAACGTATTGGTAGGTCGTTAAAGTGCTTAAAAGAATGTAAGGCAAATTTAAATTTCATAAAGTGGAGGCAATACATTTGTCTAAGAGCGAAATAAAGCAAAAGCGAAGAAGTAATGATCAATATAGTGTCAAATATAGTACACACTGTCAACTCATTCTTTAAAATATAGCATTATTACAGATGAACTATCAACAGCAGGCAACGAACATGTGGTTTTTATTATTTAAGCGTAACCGGTGATCATTTCAAAATACTGTATCCCGTAGAACTTAAACTAAGTTACAACAGTTACACTATAAATACCATCTTCCTATTTCTTTCAGTCGAAGCAGTGGCGGGGTCAATAAGTATTTTTGCGGAGGGAGATAATTGAATTTCGAGGATATCAGGTAAATTTTAGTCCTTAGCTACGGTATAAAGGGAAAATTCTAGGTTTGTGGGGGAGCTTGGGGGGGGGGAGGTAATATCCCCAAATCGCCCCCTGGATATGCCCCTGCTCTGTGGTTTCCCTACCTTCTACGACACGTGGTGTAACCGATTGGACCTAGAACCCCTATAACTGGAGCCCCTATAACTCCACTATAGGGGCCTTAGTTGGATCATCGCTCTGAAGATAGTCATGTTCTTCAAATTTTAACAGACTCATACCGGTAATTGGGGTCATTATAGAACATTGTTGAACGGAATAGGGACCATGTATAGTAGTTTACATGTGGATTTTTTTTTTTTTTTATTCTCGAACATTTACAGCACATTAAAAACTTTTCTCTGCACAGTGGCTCTCATCGGTGAGTTTTTGAACTAAAATTTGTTAAGTTCTTCTAAAACGCATCATTTGAATGATCTTAGTTGAAACTTCATCTCATTAGGACCGTTAGAATGCATTTTACAGCCCTCTCAAGGGAGTAACTTATTTCTTGCTAAACATACGTCAAAGATTTAACTGCATTTTCCCTCAATTTTTCACCATGCTACACTTTCAAAATACAAATCGTAAAAATGTTAGACATTGAGACTTATTTCCGTTTTTAATGGGAGAAATATGCTTGTAGATGCGTTATGATTATCTCCACCCTGTAGCTATCTTTACTTATCTTCTTAAGGTTCACCTAGAAATGAGAATTACTCCGAGTATTACCTTCTAGGACCTTAAGCATTACATTCATCAAATTAAAGTACTTCCTCCTTGTAAAGTAGGAATAAAAGAATAATGGTTTGATTTTTTTTTTTTTTTTTGTTGTTGTAAAGGTTTTTTGTAGAAGAGTTGCTTAAATAAACTACACCTCATTAGTTTGAAGCAATTCTGTACAGTTTTACGTTTGATATAATTAACTAATAACCTTCAGAAGAAAAATAGTCAAATATTTTAAACGTTTTAACTATTCGGAATAAAAATACTGTAACATTTTGAATGCAATAAAATTAGTAAATTTAATAAAACCCATCGAGCAGTTGGCAGCTCTGTCCCTATTACAGTTGATTCCTAAAATTCGATACATCTTTACCATTCAAAAAAATAAAATGCTTTTAAAACTTTTACACTGTAAACTATTGAATTATCTATGTAATTAAGTAAAAATTCATTATTACATTTAGAAGTGTTACTCTACACTTTTACGTACACTGTTAAAAAAACCTGAAAATTCAGGTAGTTTTCTGACTGATTTCAACAGAATATTTCCGTAATGCTTCAAAACGTATTTTTTCCTTACAACAACGGGAATATCACGAGAGGAAATAAAGAAAACGGAATTTTTCCTTTTCTAGAGTTGCCGCTGTGCTGTACTTAGTATTCTGATTAGCCTTCAAGTTATGATAAACATCACTTTTCGATAGTGCTTATTAATCGCACTGTTAGATTTTGTTAATTAAAAGCATATTTAGAATAACAACTCATATGCCACAGACAAAATAGATACTAGTTTGCTATTTCATGTCTGGAGAGTAATATACTCTTATATGTCGAAATTGTTTTTACGCCTTTGGACTTCGTATGTTTGGAAAAATGTTTGCGCCACTTTTAGACAGGCAGATGTGTTTTGATCGCCCTGGTGATTTGATGTGGGTTTTACTGAGTCAGTATATCAGAATTTTTTGTAGTGTATTTTGCTCAATACTTTGAACAATTATACTCGTTTGTCATACTGTGTGTTCTAGCAGTGAGAATAATTTTAGGCTCCCGTGTTATCAGTTTAAAATAAAGGCTATTGGATTACTTGTATCCAGATGCAATTAAGATACATTTAGCACCGTTGGTCACATGTAACTATTGTTGAATATCTTTGTACATGTTAATATACAAATGTATTTTCCCAGTTAATATGCATTTGATAGAATTCCGATGATAATTTATTTAGAATAAATAGAATTATTATAAAATAATTTTTTAATGCTCTAACGCATTGCATTCTTGAAAGTCTTTAAAACGTAAAATGCCAACATTTCGTATCTACCAGAGATTACCGTGGTATGCGAGCAAGATAGATAAAGTTTTTTTGTTTTTTTTCGCTTGACAGTTTGGAATACTAAAGTAACTATTTTAAATCTCTAAATAAAGGTAGATTGTTAATCTTTGGAAATACAACTAAAGTTTTGGCTACAATATGTTTTCTTGACAGTAATTAGAAATCTAGAAATATTCATTTCTCGTTTCGGGAAATCATTCATAATAAATATAAATTGCTTAGTTTAATTTACTAGGATCTTATCCAACAACTTATTTGAGATTATTGCAAGTTTCTTGGAAAAACAGTTCAGGTAAAACTGATTGATATTCTTAAATATAATGATTAAGTACTAAAAATCTATGTTGGGCCATTCCACCGTCACGTGCGGGACAAAAATATGCTTAAATTTCATTAAAATTTGGTCATATCTCTTAATATTTTAATGAAACAAGGGTAATCATTTTTTTTAATCTTTACATTTGATACAAAGATTTTCCTGAGACAATTATATTTTTGTTAAACAATTTTCTTATTTAAAATGAAATTTATTTGCATGCGTCACGTGCGGGACATCCAAAGTCAACCTCTGGTAACTTGCTTATGCATAAGCTAATATTTTTGCTCTATTAATACAGCAATGATGAAACAAGTTTAGATTTTGAAAGCTATGGCTCCAACGCAAAGAAAACATATCTTATTAGTTTAGAAATAATTATTTAAACCATTGAAAAAAAAATATGTATATGCCCGTTCTATTTTGTTCCGCACGTGACGGTTCCTATATTTCATAAAAAAAAGAACTAATTTTTGAAGAAAGTTTTAGCTTAAGAAGTCACACATGCATTTGTGATTTCTTAAACAACAAAATTGTGTTCATCATCCTTTAAAATAATTATTTTCTATGAAATATATGAAGCGTCAAGTGCGGGACAAAATTACCGTTTTCCGTGGAATGGCCCTGTTGCTATTCCAAAGAGTGAAAAATTGGGATATCGCCGGGGGGGGATGGGGGAATGCAGCATCTCAACCAAAAATTTACGTGTATGTCCGTGATTCTGTTTTTAAACACAATAGATATGCGGTACCCTCCATCAGGTATATTATTAAATAATGATAACGTCAATTTGTTTTTAATAGTATTTTATTTGACTTATTCTGCAAATAAAAATATATTTTTCATGTATGTTTTTCCATGCCACCCTAGACAATGTACGAGGGGGTGTCGAAGGGAATACCGAACAGCATCAGCAGGGATAATTGGTGTCATATTCAATTCCATCATTCTCTCTGCTGGTACTATTTGATTAATTTGATTCATCTGAAGTTGATATAAAAAGTTTTGGTCCGTCATGGATGGTTGGCGGAGAGATGTATGGTAGGTAAGTTTTCTGTCCAACTGTCAATTTAAAAAATCTGAGTATAAATGCAAATAAAAAAAGTAATAGTTTTAGGATGATTAAGTATTTCTGTATTATATATCATTTTAAAGAAAATATTTTTTGAAAATAAAATTTTTTTACTTTTAATATTTTAAATTCTTGTAGAGGGTTTTGTTTTAATAAATGTGAATGAAATCCCATCATTATTTTGTGAATAACCTAATGTTGAATTATATCCATTCGTACCATTCACAGAAAATTGAATACTGGCAGAGTCAAAAACCGAAAAATGACAAACGAAGAGTTTTTCAATAGAAAAGAGAAATGCAGGGGAAACTTCTTCGTTATTTTAAGAAATTTGTTTAACAGTGTAGATAGAAAATCAAGATTATAATTTCAGTTAATATGGGAAAGTGAGAAATGGAAAAAATATCACAATGAAAAAATAAGGAACGTAAATTCTGTTAAGACACAGAAAGATCTAAAATTGAACTGAAAAAATAAGAAATAGGAATTTTCGTTCAGTCACGGGAACTTTATAAACGGAAAAATACAACTACGGAGAAATAAGGTATGGAACTTCTGTTGAGTAACGGAAAATAATTTAACGAAACGTAATATTTACGGCAACTTTGCTGCCGGTATTTTTTCCGTTATTTTCAGGAAATTTTTTTAACAGTGTACTCGAGCTACTTGTTTGAGGTTTACTGAAAACTGATCAACGGTAACTGTTTACAGCATAAGTCGAAATCCATGCAAATTTACTAGTAAAAGGGAAACAAAAAATAGAAAAAAAAAACATATGAAACTTTAATTTTTTTTTTTTGGACAGTAAAAAATTGAAACTGTTCAGACTAATAAGGAACATACGGTTATTTAAGCCACTAGAAGTATTTTAAAATTTTTTTGGCTTTTAAAAAATGATCTTGAAACACTGAAAAATTAGGCATTTCTGTCCTCATAAATGACTAGCATTTTTAAACAAATTGTATCACTCAAAAAAAATGTATCGAACTTCTGATTTTGTCTAAGATCTACTTTTCTGCTTAACGACTCGAAAATATTAATTTCATTTTACAATTGAAGTTCTTAATCATGGAAAAGAGCAAGAGGGGTAAGTAAAACCAAAAGTAGCAATTGGAAATAGGTGTAAAAATTTACTAAAGGTTGTTTAGCGATTATAAAAATTTGGTTCAAGTTATTTAATAAAAAAGTTATCTCATCTATTTTCATACATTTGATATGAGCCAAAACAGAAAATTTCAGACTGCAAGTAAGCAGGTTTAGAACAACTATAACAGTCTACAAGACAATTACTTCAAGTAATCTGGTCGCTTCAACTTTTTTTTGTTGAGAATGCCCCCCGTGAAGCTATAAATGAAATAAATTTGCGAACACTAAAAAATACCTAAGCAAAGGTGATTTGTTTTTATTAAAAGATCCGAGTTAACAATGACATCATTATACGCGTATCCCACGCAGCAGAAACTGCAAGGAATTGCTCATAAATACGATAACAAATGCAGTAGAAAACACTCTGAAAACAGAACTAGAATACAAACAAGTAACCAGTATAAATCTTTAAAGGAAGATATTCACATCGGTATCAAATACTTTATACATCTAAAAATTAAGTTTGTTAGCATCAAACCGATTGTGAAATTTCTTTTTACCTGTCATGCAAATGATTGTATTGATACGGAGGCAAAGAAAAAAAATAACGATTTTTGCTCAGACCATTGTGTAGCACTACAATTAACTTTCCTAAATCCAAATGGAATGAGAAGTTAGTCATTTTTTTACTAGTTCTTTTTATCGTAAATCCCAAAAAAGAAACTCAGTTCTCTTTCGTTTGGTTTAAATTAGGTTAGGTCTACGGAGTCGGAGAAAAAATGACCGGCTCCAACTCCGGGAATTTTAGAGCCTCCAACTGCGACTCCTTTACTCCAAAATCAGTCCGAGTCCGGCAGCACTGGCAGAGTTGCGGAATTTAAGGAAAAATGACAGACTCCGACTCTTGACATTTTAAATCCTCGACTCCCCACTCAGATTCCTTTACCCCAAAATCAGTCCAACTTTGATTCCGTTTCCGCAAGCTTGCTTTAGGCAGTAAACGAATTTGTTCAAACTACAGGCAAATAAACAGCTCACCTATGGCATCCACCCACAACAGTTTCACACGCTCATCTGAGATTATTTAGTTATGACTATCCATAACAGGACTAGAGGCTGATTTCTTCTCATTAAAGAGGAGATTACCTTCACAGTGGTAGCTAAAACTGAATTATTACAATAGCTTGTGTCCGCAAACCTGATGCTGCTCACCTTGCCGCGATAGCTGTTAGCTTTTCCCCAAAAGCTTGTGCTATAAGCCGTTATTGCCGCAAGCTGAGAATAAGGCAGAACTACAAGCAAATACCTATCAGATTTTTCCGATTCGTTTTGGGGCGGAAATTAGACTATTTCTTTGTTAAAAGCCAAATGAGATCAGAAAATTAAGACGATCCATGAGTTTACGCAAATCTTTCGTAAGATTTCGGAAATTCTTTCATAACCAACAATATTCATGAAAAATAAAGGAACAGAAACAAACATTTTTTAAGTATGCGTATGCACTTTCGATAAATATTCTAAAACTTTTTTGAAAAAAATTGCAATAATTTTCTTAACCTTCTCAAGAATCTTGGATAAAATTTGGCGAATTATCATTTTTAGCTGTTAAATTAAAAACATTTTACACTATGAGACATTGCAAATCGACTATGAGTTGGCAGGAAAAGTTAATTTTCTGTTTTGTACTGAATAAGAAAACAGTTCTCTTTTGAATCCTTATCAACGTGAATGATTTGCGTCACAAACTGTCTCTAAACTAGTGCAGAGGGGGGTCCTTAAATTTTGATAAATAAGGAACTACAGTAATCAGATAACTCTGCCATGGTGGATAAGGAACTACCACCTATTTGATTTCCTTTTTTCGCAAAGTCTTTATATCAGTGGTCGGCAACGAATGACTCGAGGATGACCAAGTGACCCATGAAAAAAGTTGTAATGTTGCACTTAAAATTACATTGAAGTTTCTTACCCAATTTTGAGTAAAATTATCTAAAATATCTTAAAATTATATAAGTTATAATAAAAGTAAAAGTGGCTAGTTGATTTAATAAAAGCTGATACTCCATTAAGTCTCTTCCTGCAAAACTTTAGATTAGCGGTCGCCATTAGGCGACTCACTAACATTTCATTGAAAACGGCTGCCAAATAATTAAGCCCCAGTGGCCAAAAGTTGCAATCATGTGTTTCTTTTTTGTTATAAATTATATCGTGCTTAGAGAAATACGCTTGCAATACTTTCTGGGCCCTTTTTTAGTGTCTATGGTAAGCATTATCTTGAGTGTGTACAAATAATTTTTTTTTTCCGTCGTTCATTTCAAACTGAATATTTTCAACTTAGGAAGCTAAAACCAAAAGATTCTTAGTGTTTTTACCTCTACTAGTATTTAAAAGAGGTCCATTTTTGCGGACAAGGCGATTTGGGGGGGGGGGTAAAGGGTTCATTTTTGCGCTTACGGCCGTTTGCAATTTCAAATTCTCCGATAAATAATCGTGTCAGGCAACAGACATTTTCTGACTAATAAATAAACTATAGCCCAGGCGAGTTCTCATGTACTTCCATTCAGTTATAATTACCTGCATTGTATTATATTTAAAAATTTGTAAAATATTCCGTTTTGTTGTACGCTAATATCTTTTTATTAAAAAGCATATCCAGTGAAATTTTGCTTTTGCAGAGTATCATCATCATTTAATTTGTTGTTAATATTACTAACAGCGAGAAGGATATTTACTTTCTGCGCTGTGTACGTATTTTGCTTTTTTAAATGGCTACCAAAAGTGCAATAGTGGCTACTTTGACTTGGAAAGCCAGGGGCTACAATTCAGAATTCCTTTTCCAGAGCTTTACCTTCTTACAAATAATTATGCTTCTGAACTTTTCAAATCCCTCAGAAAGAGGTTAACGATTAATATAAAGCTATTTCCCCCATAACGGCTATAAAACAGTTGAAAACTGAAAAGAAATTAGTGTGGGAAGTGGCGCACTAGAATTCAAAATAGGGATGTGTGATGACAGAAAAAGGTGGTTATATTTGGATTTTGGGGGTCATTTCACAAAAGGATCAGCAAAAATGGTGTCAGAAGCTTTTTATGTGTCACGCAGTGTTATTTTACAGTCACTCTCAACAACTATTTCTTATCACTGCTATCTACATGCAGAAGTGTTTTGCTGAACTAAGGTTAATCACTTGATCGTTATTACAGACAAGGACTCAAAGAAATATAAAAGTGCAGTTACCTTAACCACAGTAATTCTTTAAGAGACCCTGGTAATCAATAACAAAAAAGAAATCAAATGAGTTTAACTACAATGCGTTCATGTTTATTTTATAATAACAATACTAAATGTACGTATAATAGTTCCAGATGCGATTCAAAAATTAAAATTGTTAAAATCAAGTTAAAGAAAAAATCTGACTAAAACATCTCTAAGTCCAAATGGGATTTCCGATTTAACTTTTGTGTTTGTAAAAATGAAATAGAACTCAAGAAGCTATGAAATTTCATTTTATAATTATGTTTTTTTTTTTTTTTTTTAAGTTCGCTGTGTTACAGCTTGGTGATCCTACATTGACGTGAACTAAAGGAAATATTATTCTGTCCTTTCTAAACTTTCTCGGAAAAGCGTTCAAGCTCAAAGAGATACAATAGTGGGAGAAGAAAATATCTTAGTATAATTAAATCGAAATCAAACTGAGTATTTAAGGATTTTATGTAGAGTTTCATTATAGCGGAATCGATCCCGGCATTCAAAGTAACATGTTTCATTTAATCATTCAAAACAGCTGAATCATATTGAGTCGAGTCATTCAGTGCAACTTTATATTGAGTGTACATTAACTCGTTAGCTTACACGCTTCCTCTCACTGTATCAGTTTCTCTTCTTACAATGTCTATTTTACATTAAAAATTATTCTCGGTCGAAAGAAAATGACAAAATAGCACTCCCTCTAGCTGAAATTATAACACGAAAAGTAAAATATCAAATAACTTTGAATGTAGGAGTTAAATACTCACAAATATGCTCCAGGAATATGGATCCTAATCGTATCGATTTTAAAAGACGAATCATGACATAACAGGCAAGAAGATCGTGAGGTCAACAGCAGTGAATTTTACTAAATGTTTCTAAAACTTTTAAACGAAATTTCGCGAATTTGATGATGAGCGTTTGTTGAATCATTTACCGGGTATACAATTTCCTTACAAATTAAAAAAAATCAAAAAACAAAAATACTAGGAATCTTTACCCAGCTAAGAACTCCAGGATTGCTCAACATTTTTCGAAAAAGAGGCATCCTTTAACCTTCCAATTCAATAGTTTGAAAAAATAGTATCCGCAGAAATAATAATCATTTCTTCAAAGCATCAAATTAACTCATACACAGAAATTACGGTGACTTTTTTCCCTTTGGAAATAAAACTAAATTTGCAAAATTTAGCTTTTTTCATAAACAATTAATAGTTATAATAATAAATTGTAATTTGATTAAATATTAAGCGAAATCATATGAAACTAACACAAGAGAATTATCAAATTAAAGGGAATTTCAAATAAACCTCTAGCGCAGTTCAAGTATGCTCCTAATTAAATTCACATAATGTGTCATTATTATAAAATGTCTTATATAAGGGAAAGACATTTTATTCTAACTGAAATTAAGTTTTGGTTTTCTAACTCAACAAAAGCAGAAAATCTATAGCGAGGCTTTTTCAAGATCATAACTGCACTTATCAATGTTTACCTCTTGGGGTAATAGCGATGCTAATTTGAGCATACACTGTTAAAAATTTTCCGGAAAATTTACGGTAATTGTTACTGGCATCCATGTTGCCAGTAACTATTACTGTAAAAATCAAATGTTACTGCAAAATTTTACGGTTTCCTCGGTAGGCCGCAGCAACCAATTGGAGTTGGGATCGCTTATTTCTCCGGTATAAATTACCGTAAAAATGAGCGATGCGTTAAGTCCGCCATTTTACAGTAACAATTACCAGAAAATTTTCCTGAATTTTTAACAGTGTATTTGAGCCCGGTTACTTTTCTAGTAGTTTTGCAAAAGGATCTCAACTCAAATCCGCACCAATAACGCGTCTCTTTCTCACTGTCACTGTTCTGAGTTTCCCCCAAGAATGCAAACGTTGTCGCAACACCCAACCCTCTCCTTTCTTCCGAGTGATTGCTTAATCTCAAGTCAATATGGAACATATCTATGTGGTCGACCGCGACCTTTATAAGGTCCCGTGACAGTCATTGCGGAGGTTACAGCTCGACTGAGACACATTTCATAATACCCACACCCCCCTCAGGTTGATTAATCCTAGATTACCCTTCCGTACCACTCACTTGCATCTAACAAGAAAAACGACGTGGCAAATTTGTGCCACGTTGATTCCTTCTTCACATCCATCTTTTCAACTTTCCCAAAGAGTACTGTTCCGTTTTGAACTTCTGTCTGCATGAGCTCCATTCTTTTCTTTTTCCCCACCTGATTGGGCCCATTAGCTCCATTTTCCCAATCAATGCCCAAAACCCGATTGCTTACTTAGAGGCACAACGTCGCCAGGGCAGAGTGTCCGAATCCACATGCTCAAAAGCGTCAACCAGCACGAAAAATCCGCATCTGCTATTTTCCTCTCAATCACCAATTTGGTCCTAGCCTGGCTAAGGTACTTTTTCATCCATCACGAAAGAGACATCTTAGATAGCCAATGCATTTAAAAAGTATGTATGTGATGAATGTGTACGTGAATATTCATACAGTGGAAAGGTATACGATAGTTAGAGCAAACCTAACCCGGCAAAGAAGTAAGATTGTGATTAGGATCTGAGTAGCCTTCACAATGCAGCCAGATTAGGTTTGCTACAACTATAGTTATTCAGGATATGTGAAATGTGTGGGTGAATGTTGTTTGTAAGAATGATGCATGTTATATGAATGTAGGTGTAAAGTTTGAAAATCAAATGTTATTGTGCATGAAATGCATTCATGTTATAAAGACCTCAGAAATGTGCCACAGTGTATTGTTCGTAACAAAAATACAAAACAATAGTTTAATCGAATGTTAGAGAAAATAAGCAATGTTAATGTATGTATACTAAGGTGATTCGAAATATCGGTTTTTTTTTATTTCGAAATCACGTTACCTCTCAAAAGTTGTAGTTTAGTATCCTCCTTTGGGGAAAATAAAAAAAAATCTAAACTGACATCTTCAGTTCGCGCATGAAGTTGAAAGTTTGAAAAAATATGCTAAAAATGGATTTGAAAAAAATAATTCTAGTTTTTTTATATTTTTGTAACGCAACAGGCATAAATTGTTAGTATATAGCGTAGTTTGAACCTAAAAAAAAGTTTATAGCTTTTACATTAAACCTTTTGTTAGCGCATATACTTTAAATTGGGTCAAACTCTCCTGAAGTTTAAAACCCAAATCTTAGGCGTATGTGTGAACTGAAGATATGTAAAAGCTATAATTTTTTTTAGGTTCAAACTACTCTATATACTGACAATTTATGGCTGTTGCATTACGAAAAAATACAAAAAAAAACTAATTTTATTATTTTCTGAAAATTTTAATTTTCAACAATTTTTTTCAAACTTTCAGCCTCATGCGCGAACTGAAGATGTCAACTTCCTTTTCCCCCAATTGAGGATTAACACCAAACTACAATTTTTGAGAGGTAACGTGATTCCGAAATAAAGAAATTGATTTTTCGAACCACCTTAATATACATACATTAACATTGTTTATTTTCTCTAACAGTCGAATTTTTTTTTTTTTTTTTTTTTTGTTACGAACAAGACACTGGCACATTTGAGGTCTTTATAACATGAATGCATTTCGTGCACAATAGCATTTGATTTTCACAAACTTTACCAACATCCATATAACATGCATCATTCACACAAACATTCACCCACACTTTTCCCGTATTCTGAATAAATATAGTTGTAGCTAACCTAACCTGGCTGCCATTGGCAGTAGGGTGGTTCGAAAAATCGATTTCTTTATTTCGGAATCGCGTTACCTCTCAAAAGTTGTAGTTAGGTATCCTCAATAGGGGGGAAGGGGGGGGATTCTATGTTGACATCTTCATTTCGCGCATGAAGCTGTAAGTTTGAAAAAATGGTAATTGAAACTTTCAGGAAGTTTTTTTTTTCCATGATGCAACAGCCATAAATTTTCAGTATATAGCGTAGTTTGAATCTAAAAAATATTTAATAGCTTTTCCATAATATCTCAGGTTGTGCATGCGCTTTAGATTGGGCAGGAGATTTCAGTCCAATTTAAGGCGCATGCGCAAACGAAAGATCTTATGTATACTATAATTTTTTTTTTTGGTTCAAACTACGGAAAATACTGACAATTTATGGCTGATGCGTTATAAAAATATATTTAAAAACTATTATTTTTTGAAAAATTCGATTTTTAACATATTTTCTCGAACTTTCAGCCTCATGCGCGAACTGAAGATGTCAACTTCGATTTTTTTTTAATTATTTTTCCCCAATTGAGGACACCAAACTACAACTTTTGAGAGGTAACGTGATTCCGAAATAAAGAAATCGCTGTTTTCGAACCACCCTACTACGTAGATCCTAATCACAACCTTACTACTTTGCCTAGCATAGCGTCAATTTTCGTGTGTGCACTGAATGTTGTGGATTTATTTCATGCCCTCCCCTCACAAAAATGCATTGGCTTCTAATGAAAAAGCATTTCAAATTTTAAGTGTTGACCCCTATAAATGTGTAAATGATCAGAGGAAATCTGAATTGATCAAGCAAATAACAAAATCTCTTTAAAATAAATTTAAATATTTTGTTTGGAGCACCTTTTGATATTCAAAATAACTAAGTAAAAAAATATTTATTTACGTTTTAAGTTTTATCAAAGCCGTAGTCAAAATTTTGTTTTTTTTTTGGGGGGGGGGGGTCATGAATTTTCGACAAAAAGACGAAACAGTCACCTGTTGGTATGATTTTGAAAGCATATTGCGCATTGGTAGACATGAGGAGAGGGGGGTAACCGAAAAATTTGAAAAATTAAGAAGCCGAGGGATGGAGCAGGCGGTATTACTGGTCGTTTTTTCTTTTTTCTTTTGAACAGTAATTTTACTGAATTACCAAGGTTTAAAGTTACTTTATCAAAATGTAAGCTAATGTTTTCTCAGATAATTTCAATATATTATTATAATATTTAGTCAAAATTAAATAATGTACAAACTTAGTTCGTTCAAAAAAGATGTATGGTGTCGTAAATATCGCAATTGCGAAAGACACCAATGATATAAGGACCTTTAATTGGTCGTCAAGTTGGACATAAACTAGCAATATGTACCACCATTCATTTTTCATGAGCTTTAAGGGACAGAGCGTCCAAATGAATTGTAAGGGAGGTGGAGACCTAGGATTATTTTAAACATTTTGAAATGTGTGCCTAACTGACATTAGGTTCGGTGTCTCATTTTCGATGCAATGTTAGAGGGAGAAGAGGTTTGAGGAGGTCCCCCGTACTTTTTTCGAAACTCCAATTATTATACCTCTAATATTAATAAAGGGGCGGTTCGGGAGCTCAAAGAAATTTCTTTTAATTGTAGTTCTGAAAATAGTTTAAGAAGCTTTTTGGTGAAGCTAAGGGGAGGAGAGATTCAAAGACCCAACGCCAGAAATTTTCTAAATTTGTAGTTTTAAACATGCATTTTAGACAATTTTTGGTTATGTAAAGGGGGGGGGAGAAGTCTGCGGTCCATTTTCGAAATTGAATCTTAAAAATTGTAAATTATTCCCTATTACGCTGTGGAGAGAGGAGATGGGGTTCGGGAGCTCACCCCCGAAATTTTAAGAAATTATAGTTGCAAAAACGCAGTTTTAAACTATCTTTGGTAATGTTAGGAGGAAGAGATAAGGGGCCAGCCCTCTGGAAATTTTTGAAGTTGAAATCTTCAAAACACGGTTGTAGGACCATCTTTGGTGACGCTAAGGGGACCGGCAATCCTTTGCAATTGAAGCTCCAAAAACGTAATTTTGATTGACTTTCAATGATGTTAAGGGAAGGAGTTTTCCGAAGCTCTCCTCAGGAAAATTTTCGAAATTCAAGTCTGGAAAAGCAAATTTAACAGAATCTTTAATGAAGTTGGCGAGGGGGGGGGGGCGGAGAGACATTCCTCCAACAAATTTTTGAAGTTAGCTCTTAAAACGGCGGTTTTAGAATATCTTCGGTAATTGTTAGTAAGAGAAGAGGTTTGGAGGCCATTCTTCGGTAATTTTCGGAGCACTCCAGCGGAAATTTTTAAAAATTGGAAGCCCTAAAAACAAAAGTTTAGACGATCTTTGGCGATATTGGGAGGGGGAAATCTTGAATTTTTCCGAGTTGAAGTTCGACAAACGAAATTTGACGGCTTTTTCATAGCATGCAAAACTGAAAATTTTGGGGAGAAGGGGGGTTCTGGCCCCTTGCTCCCCCCTTTCCCCCCGTTGGCTGGCTACGGCTTTGAGTTTAATAATGACAATGAAATCATTTGAAATAAGAATTTGTTTAAGTGCGCAATTTAAAATATTTCAAAACCCTTTTATAGGAATGTTTTCAGAAACTAGGCAATATAATACACAGAATTTAATAGTATCTAGGAACCTGAATGATCAAAAAAGTTTTTTTATCACTTGGTTAGTACCAGACCGTAAAGAGTAACTGCAGCTGCTATTCATTTAAATGACGTAGTCAGACAATGAAAGCGAAAAGAATAAAGATTGTTAACTATTCAAATAAAATCGAAGATTAAAAAATATCAGTAAGGAAAGGCAGTTTGTATTATGAATATTTTTAATTTTCAAATACGTGATTCACACTTGCTGTAAGATGGCGGGAAAATTTAAATCATCTCAATTGATGTTATCGATGTTTAAAATAATGTAATAAGAAAATCGAATTTTTATACAAGAGGGCCGCACACATTATTAAAATGATTCTCGCGAGCGACAACACACGTAAAATTTAAAATTATTTTCTAAACATAGAAAAGAAAATTAAAAGCCAATAACTGTTTGCTCTATTATACGCATATGCTTTCAAAAATTCCTACATACTTAGCTCCAAATTTGTAACATTTTCATTTAGTCTTACTTTTCGATTTTTTTGTAACATTAAACAAAACGGGCCACGCGGATCAACTTCGCTGGCCGTAGGTTGAGCATCACTACACTAACCAAACAGAATAAATGCTTTGTGAGAAATAAATGACCCTCTAGAACTCCGTCAAAATGAATGACCTTAGAAGTCGCGCGTGAGAGTTTTTATCACACTACTTATTTTCGGCCAGAAAAATGTTAGTAAACGAAATATTTTCACATAAAAACCTTTTATTTATTGTAACTACAAAATGTTGTACAAAATAATCATTGATAAAAAAAAGAACACCCCCCCCCCTCTTTACGCATTTCGTTACGGAGCGAGTTCAAAAGAGTTAAGTTTTGCTTAAATTTTAAAAACCTAGCACTTTTATTTCTCGATGTAGGGGAATCTGGGCGAAAGTAGAGTCAAAGTTAAGATGACTGTGTTTTTGAAAAGGAAAGAATTGGGGTTTTTTTTTTTTTTAATTACAGAAAGAACATTGTATTTTATAATAAAACTAGCCCTGAAACTTTTTTTTTCCGGCAGTAAAATTGTGCCGTCAAAAAAAAAGTGGAAAAATTTCACTTTGTTTTTCATAGGGCAAAGTGAAAACTAATACTTTTCGAATGAAATAGTTTCTATTCGATTGGAAAAAAATATTTTTTATCAAAATAATGAGCAAATAAAAACATAATGAAAAGATAATGAAACAAACTAATAAGTTTATTAGTTAATACATGGGGGAAAATAAATGAGTGAATAAAAATAGCGAAAGAATAAGAAAATAAGTGAAAGAATAAATTAATAAGTGAATTATTTTATGAAGGAATGTAAATAAGTTAGTAAATGAAATGATTTAGTAAATGATTGAGTAAACAAAATGAATTACTTCACTTCGCCCATCCACTTTGCCCCGCATGCACTTTACTAATTGTGAAAAATATTAAAAATACAAATAAGCTAAATATTAACTAAACAAATACTGCACCGAATATTAGAAGGTCAGAATTAATATTTAGAATGTGAATATCGAGAACTTTATCATTTGATAATATCAAAATAATTTTTGACTTACAAAATATTACAATTTGAGCATTAATTTTTGAAAATTGCTTAGATTATTATATGCTTTGATTTTCAGAGGTAATTTTTTCTTGACTGGGATCTACTACCATATGTTACTTTAAAATATTACTAGAAAAGTGGCAGTAAAAGCGGAGTAAATATTTTACCATTTCACTTTGCCCCACATTCCCCTTACTAAGTGAAAATTTTTTCTACACTGAAGCAAAACTCAACTCGTTAGAAGCTAAAACCATTAAAATGTTAACTATTAACTTAGTCATTCTACGTAATGTATAATATGCAGATTTAAGACAACAAATATTTAAGATTTGTGCCAAAAATTGATTCACTATATTAGGTACTCCAAACAAAGTATAACAAAATGTAAAATCATGCAGTGCGATTTAGTTTCCTTCATAACCATTTAAAATTATCTTTAAATTTTTGACGCTCGTTCAAGTTAGACTTCCTCAGATTCATTCATTTGCAACAGAAAGTAAAGAATTTATTTAAAAGCAATTTACTACTGCACATATTTCTATCTTTTTCATTTCATTTCTTTTATAAAAGTTAAATTCGATTCATAAGGATGTCATGTTGAACGTACATATATTCGAGAAAATATCCTTAAAGACACCACATTCAAAGATAAAAGCAATACTTTAGCGTAGAAAAACGAAGACAAAATTTCCTTGACGTACAAATATGCTTAAACTGTGACATTAAACTCGATAATTAAAAGCATTAGATAGCATTAAAATACAGAATTATTACTTTTTACTTATTAAAAGAAACGTACCTTGAATGTTGTGAAGTTAGTCCTGCATATTGGCCACAACTTGAATAAGATATCCTAACATCTGTTAAAAAAAAAGAAACTATTGTTATTTCATTTTAAACACATCTAGACACGATTAGAAACTAAAGAGCAGACAGCCTAGCAGAAACAAAACACTATCAATATAGGGAAGTTCAAGAAGAAAAGATGAAAACTTAACTTCAAAAAGTGCAACTTGTTTTGTCGAAAAAAACATCTAGAAAAATCGTTGAAATGTTCAACAATTCTTTCCTTTGCAACACTACAAGGATGTGCAAAGGTGTTAAAGCGACTTGTAAGCATTTGTTATTTTCAACTTTGAACATAAAACACTCAAGTACTATTTCGTAAGAAACGGTCGACCATCCATTCACTGGGATGGCAAAATGGCAAACAGCTAAGTTGTTGCTCCATACACTAACCCTGAATTCAATGTTTAATCTTTTTTATTTTCAGCTTTTGTATTTACCAGCAATGAATAACCTGAAATAATCTGTCTGCACTTAATGCAATTAAAAATATCTCGTCGTTACAAAATGTTAAAAAAATAAAACTAAACACCCACTTACCAAACAGTCCTTGCCGCAAAAAGTCAAGTTAACGACGTGGTTATCTTTCAGAAACTACCTTGCTATCTGTCGCGCAACGCAACAGCGCAACTGGAAGTGCAAGCGCTAAAACTTAAATTGAAAGCGATTCTTTCGCCAAATCAGATTTCGAGTCAGAACTAATTCTAATCCGATCCGCTAATTTCGGATGGAATCATCCATTACGTTTTGAGGGTGGAAAGGGAAAAAGAGGGGTAGAAATCAGTTAAAAGTTGTTTTTAAATTGCTATTTAGTATTTCGAAGCTAGGTTAAGCATTTTAAATAAGCAAAACACGTTTTGATCATTACATGCAGGGGCACTCCGAAGTTTAATTTTTGGAAGGTCGGAAATTCTCAATTTGCCGAATGAAACTCCAAATTTCGCTGAAGGGGAATAATTTTGCCTAAACGAAGTCAAATTTTTCCGAATGATGAGAATTTTATTGAATCGAACTTGAAATTTCGCCTAATGATTATACTTTTGCCGAATGGAACTCCAAACTTTGCCGAATGATAATAATTTTGCCGAATCGTGAGACAAAATTTGCTGAATAAAGAATTTTATGGAAGGTCATAGTGACTCCTGTAACCTCCCGTCGGGGTGTCCCTGTTAAATCTAGAATCTAGAAAAAATTCAGTCTAAGAATCATGGGGTGTAAACTATTAATTTAACACAATACGTTTATAATGTAAGCCAAAACAAAGTGGGTAATGTGTGCAAATTCGTAATGCGCAGTATATAAGGACAAAACTAAGTTTTGTGTTTGGAAATTGGAATGAAAAGCATAAATTTTAGTCGCCAGTCTGCTAAGTGTTAAATATTACACCAATTGGGGGAAAAAAAAGTCGAATATTACAATTATTTCATCTTTTAGTTAAGTTTCGCATTATCTATCATCTTTCATTTCACGGTGTCCCAACACTTTTAAAGGGGACGGGGTTTGGTTTTCTTAAAGTACTGGAGCACTTGCTGACGTGTAACACATTTTAGAGCCATCCCTGCCTGTACAAAAAAAAAGTGCAATGTTTTTTCTGAACGGTTTTAAAGCATTTCACAAGTTCTCAGCGGGGAATTCAGTTTTCATACGCAAGTAATTTAAGTCGTTGAAGTGAACCTTTGCGTATGATTAAACTCTTTCAGATCATGCAACTAAATGGCTGTAATAGATTGAATTATCACGCCACTTACGGTTATAAATAGTTTTAATTTTTCAACAACATTTCATATATATCATTTCCTATTTTAAACGAAAGTTCAGATTATATTTACATGAATTTATAGGATATATTTTAATCCGCCATCTGATCATTTTTTTAAACTAAGTCGATTTAAAACATGCACATTTCTGTCTATCAAAGAGACAATACAAAAATATATGCACTAATTCTATGCAAACTAAGGGACTCATTCAACTCGATTTTGTTCCATCCACCAATAATGTAGAAAGAATTTTCCTTGTAGGGGGGGGGGGGGCAAAACAACTTTCTAGCTGCGCTAATAGTAAATCAATTGACTGTATTCTATTCGATCGAATTTTGTTACAGTTGAATTTGGCCCCTAAATTAGAAATTACGCTTTGCCTGGTGAAGACGTTGAAAACAAGGTTCAAGGAAAAGCTTTGCCGTAGGCAGGTAAAGGGCAGTAACTGCAAATTTTTCCTTCCCCCCCCCCTTTTTTTTTTCATCGATATTGTGCGTTAGATTTGCCGTACATACTTGCTTATTTGGTTTCCGCTGAAAAAAAAGCGCGAAAAAAAACTTTGTCAGCATTTAATCCAAAACGCGATTCTTCAAGTTTCTCGAAAATTCATTTCTGCCGATACTGCCGTTTACCTTAGCACGGCAGAGCTCTACTTTGCATTACTTTCCCCAATTCGAGTTTCTTTATGAATTGTTTCTTCTCATTTTTTGAGCAATAAGCACACTTTTGGTGAACATTTTTTCTTGATTGAAATACGAGATAATTTTTGTACAATAGACGAGTGGTTAGTATCTACACTTCAGAGAATGCATTACTACTTATACGTTGTGTGGGATCACTAGATAGGGATTTGGAGGGTTTTGAGCATGCATAGAAATCTTGACTTTATATTATTTCTGATTATTGTTACAGGCAGGGACGTGCACAGAAATTTTGGAGCCCGTCACAAATGATATTCACGGGCCCCCTCCATTCCTTTACCCCAACGTCCCTACATATATTTCACCTCTCATTTTAAAAATCTCGGGCTCCCTTCAGTCACGGGCCGGGGCCAACAGGTGTCCCTTCTCCCCCTTGTGCACGCCTCTGGTTACAGGCACTATCGTCATTATGAAAACACATGTCATCGCCCAACTAAAAGGTCGAAATCCCCGGGGACGGGGGGAATGCATTGGGCAAGGCCGTATCCAGAGGGGGGCCTGACGGGCCCCCCCCCCCCCCCCGAAACCTAAAATGTTTTGTACCGTAAAACAGAAGAAGGTTTTTTTTTTAAATTCTTAATGTCAGAAAAGGAAAAGAACAAAGTTTTTTTTTATTCTTAATTTTGCTACTATTCAAAATTTATAATATTTTGCAGAAATACAGAAAAAGCAGTTCTAGTTCTCATTAGCTGCAAAGCACACTTGAAATTTAGACCTTTAATTACGACTTCCTGCTCTCTTTCCCAATTCAATTCAGGGCAGTCCAGGGTTAAAGCAGGTCCTTTGTCAATTCGGTAGACTTTTCAAGTCTACCAAACTGACTTCTGTGCACTTCCTCCTCCAGGTGCGTGCACAGAAATTTTGGGGCTGTCACAAATGCTTTTTTTGGGCCCCCTCCATATTGTTTACCCATATTTTCAACCCTAGGTTTAAAAATATTGGGCCCCATTTAAGCTCGGGTCCTAGCCAACAGGTGTCCCTTCTCCCCTCTGTGCAACCCTGTGCCCCCCGCCCTCCTCCCCCTAAAACTCTTACAAAACTTACACTGTACTGATTTCGAGCCGGGGACTCGCCAAAGGCTGGGCCCCTAGTTTCCGATTAGGCGAATATCTTGTTACCAAGATGTGCCAAATTCAGCTCCTTGATACATCCTGAGTAAAAAGTGCAAAAATCACGATTCTCGCGTTTTTGTAGCATAATTTTCAAGATCATTTTCGTGACTGATATGTTTCATGTCTTGCATTTATTTAATGCCGAATTCAGTATCATGGAAGTCCTTTTGTTATTGCTTGTTTTTTTTTTTTTTCTTACCTCTACTGCATACTGTTAATACCTTTAGTATGAGAAAAAAAATAACACTTACTCTACTCTCTTTCATTTTCTACACTACTTGTGATTGGAAAAAAAAAAGTTTGTTTCGAGAAATATTTCGTTGCATTTAATTTTTAACTTAAAACGGGTGTGTCTTACAAAGTTATAATCATTTTGTAAGACTGCAATCAACTTCTGAAAAGTGTAAATAAAGAGCTTCAAATAATTTCAACTGTTCGAGAGTCTTTGAAAATTATTTAAGTTTTTGAAATTTCTTGTAAAGTTCTTCAATTTTGTGTCTTTAAAGAAAATAAAGTATGAATTGTCCAAATGGCCAGAATATTACTCTTCTGTTCTTATTTTCTGAATGTCTACACCATTTCTTTTAAACTATTTTGTAGAATTTTCATACTGTAGGGCATTAAATGAAAAAAAAATGGGAGTAGGGTTAGTGATCAAAAACAAACTTCACTAAAAGCCGATACAGTGAAACCTGTGTAAGTTGGCCACTCGCGGTGCAGTACTTTGGCGGTCAACTTAGACAGGTGGTCAACTTATAAAGGGCGGTATTGATTTTTTTTTTTTTTTGTCATTTCTTGCACCATGTATTTATTTTTTTGAGTAATTCACCCTTACTCATTCTGTTCAACTCACTTTTATTGTTTAACATCATTGAAAGTAAAACAATAATTAAAAATACTATTCAAATAGTTTTGTTATTTTTTCCTTGTTTTTAACTATATTAGACACTGTAGTTTTAGAAATTCCATATGTGCCAGCTAATTTTCTCTGGCTTTCTTCATTTTCAATTAATTTTAATATTTCATACTTTTTATTAATTTAAAGTTTCTTTTTGAAGTCTTTTTATGTAAAACTCATAGCACAAAGAGCAACAAGCTCGACTCTGCGTATCCGCAGTGCGAGGGGTCCGCGTCCTTAAAGGTTGCTAACGGCCCTAGAAATTGAAGAAAAAAATAATAGAAAAAAACTAGTACTAAAACTTATTCACTTTACAAATAGAAACTGCTAGCCACTAGGGAGGGGCCCTACATATTTTGTAGAAGAGGGGCCCAAAATGTATAGATCCGGGCCTGCTCTTTGTAGCCCAATTCCTGTGTTGCCACAACATATTGCAACTGAAAGAAAAGACTTTGAACTTTTCTACTGACACCTATTTTCATTGAACAGAGTACAAAAAGATATCTCAAATAGAACAGCAAATGAAAAACAAGTTTGGAGAATAAAGAGCAGCATAAGCTTTATGCTGCTGTTTAAATGCTGCTGTTTAAAATGCTAGTCTGTCATCAAAGCATTAAAAACATTCTTAGAAAGCTATCAAAAAGAAAATAATAATAATAAATAAATAAATAAATATATAATAAAATAAAATAATTTGCTGAAGAAAGTTTAAGAAAACAAACCAAATGGTCAACTTACAAAGGGTTTTTTACAATACTCCAAACCAAATTTGGCGTACATTAGTGGTCAAGATAGACAGGTGGTCAAGATAGAGAGGTGGTCAAGTTACAGAGGTTTTCCTTCTTTATATGAGCTAGGACTAATTCCGTTCCTGACAAAAGCGGTCAAAATAGACAGGTAGTCAACTTACAAGGGTAGTCAACTTTACAGGTTTTACTGTATGAGCAGATGACTGGGTGCTTCTCTTTTCTCCTCTCTCGTTTTTCCTCTCTGTCCATTAATTTCCATGATTTGTCGAGCAAGCAGTTTTTATTTTGTTTGATCTTGATTTGCAAAAGAATGTATAACTTTTAAAAGACTTTGTTTGCCTAGTTTTTTTTTTCATATTTTTGTCGAATTACCTAATATAAGGCCTCAAAATACAGATTTTTTTTTTTTTTCGAAAATTTCTCTTGGGAAAACCCCCCGGATCCCCTGAAATTATGTATGTTCTACATCCGACTTAAAGGGACACTCTCCTGTTATCCTTATCGCTACAAGGTGACTAAGAAAAATAACAAGAAATTAAAATAACAACGTCCAAACAGTGGAATCATTAAAAATCGAAACAAAAAGTCTTCTATGTTAACATTTTTATGCGTTTGTTGTGTCTATATATATGTGTGTGTGTTAGGGCAATGTGCTAATCCGGGCCCCTCCCGAAAAAAATTTCTGGATACGGCCTTGGCATTGGGTGGCGGGGGCGCCTAGATGGAAGGTCACGGGAGGTCACTGTGAACTCCGAAAAGTTTTCTTATTTGGAAAATGTTTGTCTGACGATTAGGCAAAATTATCAGCATTCGACAAAATTAGGATCTCCATTTAGCAAAACTTGGAGTTCCATTTGGCAAAATTATCATTATTCGGCAAAATTTGGAGTTCTATTTGTCACATTGAGGATTTCAGCCCTTCCAAAACTGAAATTCGGGGCGCCCCTGGTGGGGGGAGGTGCCGTTTAGCGTTTACTAAAACATTCAAAATTGTTGAACCGTTGGTGATATAACACTGATAAAAGTGGCAATAGATGCAACAGAACAGGAGTTTTAAAAAGACTGTATGTTTATAGTCCCATTTGTGTTGCTTTAAGAGTAAAATTCCATTTAGCAAAAAGTTTGAATAAAATATGCGAAACATTTTGTTTTAAAGATAACAGTTCTTCATCAAAATCATTTAACTCTTTAAGCGAACTAATAGAATATGAAATATCACTTAGCAGATTGTTTAAAATTACCTAATTATTATCAATATATTAAAAACTGAAATGAAAATAGCAAGCTTTAACTGGATTTGCGGAAAGCATGAAAATAACAAGCGTGTGAAATTTACCTTGAGGACTAGACCTAAACCGAAGCAGAATTGGTGGTGGTCTTTTTACTTCCTTTTACAAAAAAGGAAGTATTGTATTCGCGAAAAAATTTTCACTCAAAAATCGCCCTTAATTTCCATTTTGCTCACCCCCAAATGAATGTTGAGTTTTTGTTTCGATTCAACCACATGCGGAAAAGTGCCTAAGAATGTATAGACACGCGAAATATCCATTTTGACCATCACCGAGGTAATTACAACGACTTTTCTCGTGACGTCTGTATGTATGTGCGTATGTGTGTATGTGCGTATGTGCGTATGTGCGTATGTGCGTATGTGCGTATGTATCTCGCATAACTCAAAAATGGTATGTCCTAGAAAGTTGAAATTTGGTACATAGACTCGTAGTGGGGTCTAGTTGTGCACCTCCCCTTTTGGTTGCTTTCGGATGTTCCTAAGGGGGTCTTTTGCACCTTTTTGGGGGGAAATCATTGTTAATATCAATGCAAACTTAAGTGGTGTTACAATTTGGCGGACACTTGGCGATATATCGCCAGTCTTTTGGTCGCCAAGTTTTGTCGCCAACTTGGCGGAAAATTTGGCGATTTTTTTTTATCTGGTTTTAATTTGGCCATCGTTTTTAATATTTAGAGAGTAAACTATTGAACCACATTAAAATTGCCAATAATGGGAAAATGACATTAAAATGGAGTAAAAGGAAGTCATGTGAGGCACACATCAGCTCGTTTTGGAAGGTTTTTTCGCTTTCATATCAGAACAATGTGCTAGTCAAGTATTTTTTTATATACTTGACGCATTATAGCAGCTTAGTGTGCGTCTCAATGGCACTTTTTCAAAAATTAAATAGTTTTCCTGCAAACCAGAAAGTACGAAATTAGTATATTACGGGAATAGGAGCCCGATTTTTAATTGCGTTTAAAAAAACTCCTAAAAGATCATTTACTTACACATGAAACCTTAAAATATTAGTGCAACTATAGTGAAATGGTTGAATATCTTTCGACTGTCGGAGCTGAGAGAGACGGAAACTGAGATTAACATTTGCGTGTTGCAAGTAGAATCTCAAATTTTTTTCACTATTTAATCTTGTTAACTATGGAAGTGAATGTATAATTTCCCTAAAATATATGGCTCGTTTACCACAAGAGTTAAAGCACGACTTCAGTCAAGGATATTTTTCTGTAAAAAGAAAAGTAGGAAAATTTAATAATGTTGCCTCGGATCATATTTTAGAGCAAACCTTTGTTCGCTCTTCCAAAGTACATGGTGGTCTCATTGGAATTATATCGAATGAAACTGTAATGCAAAACTTATGCTCATTGAATCAATTTAAATCTTGTATTTGTAGACCCCTAAAAGAAATTTTCCATACATTCCAAAATACTACTGGTGATGTTGAAGAGTTTCGGAATTAAGAATGGAGTAATAAAAGGGTACAAAGAGATGAAAGTCATGTCCAACTTATTATTAAGCTTATAACTGATCAATACAACCCTTTTGAAAAATTTTACATTTGAATCAAGATACATATGGGTTATTGCCACATAAGCAGCATTAAAATGTCTATTGAACGTTAAAGAAAATATTAATTATCTCTTAAAAAGTTAAAGAGTCAAAGAATTGATGAAAAACAAAAGGTTTTTACTAGTCAATCGAGAGGAGTACTATAATCTCAGTGTATTCAATAGTGACTGCAAAACCGCAAAAGGAAATCAAGAAAGACTCAACTAGTGGAGGAGCAAATGGTCAAATTTTAGCTTCCGGTGCGATTTTTGTGATACAATTAAGGGAATTACTTTTTGTAAAAAGTATTGGCACGAGGAAAACGAATTTGAATATTGCCAACCTCGAAAATTGTCAGGGGGGCAAGGGGGGCGGTTATACCTGTGCTGAGGGGCATATGGTTTTCCGGTCAATTTTTGTGATACAGTTACGGGAGTAAGTTTTTCTGACAAGTACTGGCACGAGGAAAACGAGTTTTTATGTTGCCGACTGCAAAAATGGTGTAGGGGGCAGGGGACGGGTTATAACTGCCTTGGAGTGCAAATGGTTTTCCGTTCATTTTTTGTGATACAATTACGGGAGTTAGTTTTTCTGAAAGGTATTGGTCCGAGGAAACGAATTTGGATGTTGCTAACTTCGAAAATAGTGCAGGGGGGCAAGGGGTTATAACTGGTATGGGGGGGGGGCAAGTGGTTTTTGTTGCAATTTTTGTGATACAATTACGGGAGTTAGTTTTTCTGAAAGGTATTGACACGAGGAAAACAAATTTGGATGTCGCCAACCCCAAAAATGGTGCAGGGGGCAGGAGGGTGGTAACTGCGTTGGGGGAGCAAGTGGTATTTCGTTAAATTTTTGTGATACAATTATGGAAGTTAGTTTCTCTGAAGGGTATTGACACGAGGAAAACGAATTTGGATGTTGCCTACCCAAAAAATGGTGCCGGGGGCGGGGGAGGGGTTAGAACTGCGCTTGGAGGCAAGTGGCTTTCCTTTCAATTTTTTGTGAAACAATTATGGGAGTTAGTTTTTCTGAAAGGTATTGGCTCGAGGAAAACGAATTTAGATGTTGCTAACTCCGAAAATAGTGCAGGGTGAGGCAGGGGGTTATAACTGGTATGGGAGGCAAGTGGTTTTTATTGCAATTTTTGTGATAAAATTATGTGAGTTAGTTTTTCTGATAGGTATTGGCACGAGGAAAATGAATTAGTATCGAGTTTGTACCGTTTACCTAGGGTCGTCATTTGGGGGGTCAGGGCGGACCCTCTGAAATTGAAACTCTAATATTTTTAATTTCAGCAAGCAGTTTTCGACCCCATTTTCCGATTAGGGGGGATTTAATTGAACGATAACTAGCTTCTCTTAACCAACAATTTCTTTATGATTTATGCGTGCACGACAAATTTTAATAGCTTAAAGAACTTCTAATGGTAATTTATACAATTACGAATGTGCTGTAAATTATATAAGCCATTGATACTCAACTTGCGGGTCGTATTCGGTCCACCTTTCCATTGAAAGTGGCCTGGAACATAGTACCTCAATTTTCAAGTTACGAAAAGTAAGTGCAGGAAAGCCAGGTAAAGCATTGCAGATTGGTTTGAGAGCAATTTGTCTTGCATTTTACCGTTCCTTAACAATGCACGATGTTCTGAAGCATATTATGGGGTATCGCCAAATAGCCAATACAACACCATCTGTATCTGGTGAGTGAATATGTATAGTAGAGGTACCTCGTAAATTTGCATCAGCAGTATGTAATATTAATTTTGTATCAGGCTACCTCGTGTGAGCTTCGTAAGTGCATTACTGGAATATGAGTTGCCGCCGCTTCTTCTCGCCGTGCTACAACGATGGGTAATTTCAACTCTGTAAACCGACAAATAATTTTAGCAATCTAGTAAAATAGGTTTCCTTCTCTGCATCAAAGGTGTTAGAATTTCCGAATCGTAAAATAGTGGCCAGGACAACCCACTAGCTTCCTCTTCCCCTTCGTTACGCCACTGGTTACCCCAAGAAAGCCTGTCATTTCAAATTTTTTCCAGGGAGCAAAGGCAGGCCGTCATTTCCGAATTTTTCAGCGAGGACTAAGGGTGTGTTCTCAATGCAAATTTTATAACAACAAAAACCATGCCCACGTATGTAAAAGCATTAACTTTTCAAATTTTGGGGGGCGTATAGACCCACTGGCACTGACTGTCCCCCAAATGACTGGCCTGGGAAAATGTACAAATACGGTTGGGAGAGGAATAGATTAAAAAAAGAAAAAAGACAAAAATGTGCAACCGCAATATTTTTTCAAAATCCTGGGAAGGCGGGGGGTCTCACCTTATTGCCTAAATGATGGTTTTGAATACAAGGAAGCGCTCAACAATGAAAAGATCATCCTTAGTCGGGGATTCATTTTCCTTCATATATTCGCCTCTTATACATTGAAAAGGGAGGCTCTAAATAACTCAGAAATGCAATTTAATTCGGGTGTTTATGCGTTATGACGTAGTTATTAATGGATTTAAGCATTTTAAGCTTTGAAAACTTGTTGTAAACTGACAAATGTTGAAAACCAACTGTTTTACGTTTGCATTTATATAGAGCTATACATTTGCAGTTCTATACAAATATATGTTGTCTACACCTATATATTTGCAGGGGGTCTGCCCCCTGTGGTATTTTCGCAGGTTGGAATTTCGGGGTTTATTTATTTTCGGGGTTGGAAACATCCAAATTCGTTTCCCTCGTGTCAATAAGTTTCAGAAAAAATAACTACCGGAATTGTACCACAAAAATTGAACGGAAAACCACTTGTCCCCAAATGCAGTTATCCCCCCCCCTCCCCTCGCAACAATTTGGTGTTGGCAACATTCAAATTCATTTTCCTCGTGTCAATACCTTTTAGGAAAACTAACTCCCGTAATTGTATCACAAAAATTGAACGAAAAACCTCTTGCCCTCCAACGCAGATGTAACCCACTCCCTGCACCATTTCGGAGTTGGCAATATAAAAATTAGTTTTCCTTGTGCCAATACCTTTCAGAAAAACTAACTTCCGTAGTTGTATCACAAAAAAAACCACTTGCCCCCCAGCACAGATATAACCGCCCCCCCCCCCCCGCGCCCCATTTTCGAGGTTGGCATTACCCAAATTCGTTTTCCTCGAGCCAATACCATTCAGAAAAACTAACTCTCAGAATTGTATCACAAAAATCGCACGGAAAACCATTTGCTCCAAGACTAAACACTGGAAAACGTTAGCTCGAAAGTGATGCTAGCAAATCAGAGAAACATTCCATTTCACATTTTGTTGAGTCATAAGCTCTTGGACTAACCGCTAAGTTATGCTCATTCCAATAGTGAAAAGCGTGATGTTCGAGTAAGTGAACGTGAAATTGAAAATGAGACTTCTTGCAGCCCTAAAATAAATTTTTAACGTCCTATATTTTTACTCACTGTAAAAAACATCCCTTTGAAATATTGGATTATTCAGTTTAAGATTCATTTGAATTAAGTATAAAAAGATGCTACGTTCACTTTAAAGACTAAGAAAGATTATACGTCCATTTAAATTCCTATTTCATAATTATATTTAGTTGCATTAAGCTTTTTTGCAAAAAGTGAAAATGATTCTTTGGATTTGGGTTGTTTAAGTTTCCCCCGTAGGGTGAATTCATTCCAAGCTATGCTAACAAATATGAGAATAATTCCTTAAAATGTCAATTTCTGGTGGCCTCACCTTATTCTTCTGAAATTGCATAAAAATTTAGACGCTTAGTATCCAAACCAGTTTAAATCCTCTTTTTAGAGGCGAAAAACGCTCTCAGATTGAGCATTTTTCAAGGGAAAACGTTTTTCGGCAGTAGTTTTAGACCTAATTGGGCTGCCTGATCTCCAAATAGCTTGTAGCGTGACAGGATCCACCAAGAAGAGTAAAAAAAAGTAAAAATAAAAGGAAAAACGAAAAACTTTTGAAAAATCGTGGATTGAGCTGGTTTTGGTGCTAAGCGCCAGAATTGTACATTGCAGGAAAAGTCTTTCCTGAAATTAGCAGCTTATACTTCAACATTTTTGTAGGGAAGGAAACTAAGAAAAAGTCTTGCTTCTTCAGTTTGTTGTTGGTCACCCAGTTATTAAATTTTAAATGGAACGTGTGAGCTGAAACACGTTTATTTCTTTTTTGTTTGTTTGTTCGTTTTGCTGATTCTTGAAAAGACATTTTGTTCAAGAAAATGTTCTAAAACAGAACGAAGTTAACATTTAATTTGATAGCAAGTTGCTTTCATTTGCCTTACGTACGACAGGTTAAAAGGGAAGGGGGGGGAGGGAAGGAAGCACCTTTTACCGAGACTTCAAATGTTCAATACTGAATTAACTAAAAGCGCAATGAGGTGAATGGGAGGGGGGAAGCAAACCCTCACAGAATCTTCAATTTAAAATCACCCTATTGACCAAAAGCATTTCAAATTTGAGAACTTAACATTTATACGAGATAAGACCATAACAACAGTACTTTTACCTGTTTAAATTAACTGTTTTTCTTAAATTTACTTGCAATACAGTCGAGTCCCGACTTACGCGAGGAATGCGTTCCAAGACCCCTCGCGTAAGTCGAAATTTCGCGTTGTGGAAAAGGGTATGCGTAAAAACTTTTATAAACATACCCAATTATTTAATACACTTGTAAATGCCACCTCAAACTGTTAAAAACTATTTCTGAACTATACATTACAATTTCTTACATAAAAATCTGAATTTTCATTCATATTTTAAATTGAAAAAAAAAAACTTTTATTCAACATAAAATACTGCTACGATGCACAAAAAATATGATCAATGGGGAAAGAAAGACATAAAATAAACCAGTACGGTACGTACAGTTTGTAGTAAGAAAAACAAATGATCGATGGTTTTACTGTACAGAAGATCCAGTAATCTTTCTTTCTTTTACACACACACACACAGATTGAGGTTTCTGCTATTCCACTGGGGAAGCTTATACCTCTATTAATCCACAATGTTTCCAGGATTTTGTTTTTCCAGGACAGCACAAAGACAACACAATAGATGGTGGTGCCATCTATGGACAGTTCGAGAGACAATTTAGAACCAGGCCAGGAGCCGAATAACTTCCTAGTCTGGCACCCCCAGAGGTATCGTTTCACTTGGAGGACATTGTGACCACGAGCATATTTAACGCTCGCCCAGTCACCATTAATGACGACGGTGGGTCTTCGACCAGTGAGGATCGAACCCGAGACCCTCCGGTCCCGAGTCCAATGCCTTACCGATCAGGCTACCACGGCCCTATCCAGTAATGATATTTGTAACTTAAAAAGATGAAGATGATTATGATATATGCTGCGTGATCAAACCGTTACTTATCTATTTTTAAATATACAATACAGTTGCTTCACTAGTTCTTTTATAATGTTTCTACATTGCAACACCCCTCTTCCTGGTTTCATAAGATTCACAATACAAGAGCAGCTTCCATTTTCAAAATTTTTGGTGAAATTTTACGGATTTCCTTTTTCTTGACTTTTAATTGTACATATGGACGATTCACTCATACTTAATTGTCGTGCTACCTTCGACACATTTTATAGTTGTTCAAGCACATAATCTTTAGCTTTTCTCTAATTGTCAGAGACTTTTTCTTTTCCTTTCGATCTTCACAAGATGAAACATCGCTCCTAGGTGTCATTATATTGCAACAACTTTCACATTTAGAATGGAAAATGAGGAGTAGTTATTTGTATAAACGATGTATCTGACTAGTACGGTGTGGGAACGTCCGCTCTCAGTGATGCTAAAGGGATAAAGGTAAATTTACGAAAAAAAAAAAAGTCAATAACAAAGCCGATACTTACAGACCGCGATTCCCTTCCGAAAATTTTCGTGTTGCGGACGAGAAATTCGCGTTATGTCTAAAATTCTTTACTGGTGAAAAAATTCACGTTATAGCCATTTCGCGTGAGTCGGATCGCGTTGTAGCGGGAGTCGACTGTAACTGAATGGTTCATAAGAAGAAGGGCATTTGTTACAAATTAAAAGTTTGTTTTTTTTTTAAATTAGTAACATATGCCCATCTTCTAGAACAGGAAATACTAAATATCAATGAAGATCAAGTGTAACATATGCACTTCTACTGTAAAATTATGCCCTTCTGCTAGAAACCCATTCAATTGGAATTAGTCATGAACCACCGAAAGAAGCGTTTCGAAATGTTTTGCATCACATATAATGCCCAAAAAAAATGCTGCGATTAAAGCCATAGAAATCATATTATAATCGCTTTTTGGTTCAATTGCGCCAATTTATTACCTTTATAATTTGAGAAGAATTTGAAGTTGTTTCTTTATTTCCTTTTCTTTCGATGGAACCAAAATAAATGCCAATTTCTGATTAACTTTTTTTTTCAGTTATACTAGTTATTTTGTTCAATTCCTTTTTTATGTATTGTCTTAAACTAATTTAATATAGTGAAATCGAGAAACATCAGTTGAGTTAAAAAATACTAATATTTTTTTCCTACTTTGTTTTTTTCTTGAAAAACTTCTATATTTCTCCAACTTAAAAAAATTTTGGCTTTTAGCCAGTAGTATACAATAAAAGAACCAGCGAAGCAATTGTATTTAAAAATATATCAAAATTAACAATTTGATCCCTCAACTTAAATCATCAACATGTTCATTTTGTAAAGTTACAAATATAAAATTAATATGCAGTGTGTATTTGTTTTTCTTACTTCATACTGTACGTACCGTACTGGTTTATTTTATGTCTTTCTTTCCCATTGATGATTGATTTTTTGCATCGTAGCAGTATTTTATATTGAATAAAACGGTTTTTTATTAATTTAAAACATATATAAAATTGAGAGTTTTTTAATATAAGAAACAGTAATGTATGGTTAAGAAATGGTTTTTAACAGTTTGAGGTGGTGTTTACAAGTGTATAAAACAATTGGGTATGCTTATGAAAACTTTTACTCATACCCTGTTCCACAGCGCGAAATTTCGACTTACGCGAAGGTTCTTGGAACGCATTCCTCGCGTAAGTCGGGACTCGACTGTATAAATAATCTAAAGAACAATGAATATCATACTTGATTACAACTGAACTGTAACTTCCACACAGCCAATTGTACAGGAATATAGAATGAATACTTTTTCTACTTACAACTTCACTGCTGCCCTTTGAGTCATTGACGTTTTAGATAAAAGTTGATTAGTTCATTAACTAAGTGTCTCTGACTTCACAACTCCAGTAAATAGGGAGATAGAGCGCAGCGAAAGTAACTCTTTACAACAGAAATCACCAAAACATAAGCAATCAACTTCTGGAGAGAATATATCGAAATGTAAAAATAAAAGGACGGTAATTTCTTTGAGCACTTGAAAAAGCGACCAATACCGGCAACCGATCCCGATCAACATTACAGTTAAAACTAATTTGCAATGTAAGTTTAGTATAGCTTGACCACGAAAAGAAGGCGGATGACCTTGAAGCAAAAACATCATTTGTATTATTTGTAGTCGGTTGTTTGTAATTATTTTGGTATAGATAAGATTAGTGAGACCATGCCTCTTACTATTCGGTGCTTTCTGGCAGATTCTACCTATTACCTATGGTACAAATGATGTTTCGCTTCAAGGTCATCCGCCTTCTTTTCATGGTCAAGCTTTACTAAGCCTTGGATTTTGTGCATCGCACTTTGGCGAAGAAATCGCTATATGGATTAAAATCCAAGTGTTCCTAGCGCCACGCCGCTCATACGTTTAAATAGTGGAAACTAAACTTCAAGATTTACGCACCGGGAAGTCTCAGGTACGTTGTTTATTTTTTAGCATTGTTTAAGTATTTGGGAATAAAAAACTTGCATATGAATCTGAAATTTGTGTTTGTAACTATAGCATTTCTTTTATAAGATGTGTATTTTTGCTTTAAGAACTTAGTACTTGCTTTATTCTTACATTGAATTTTTTTTCTTGTTCCGTTTGAAAGAGTAGTCGTATGTCCAAAGAATGTGTGACTAATTAAACCACTTTTCCCTCAAAAGAGTCACCACACCATAGATCAGCGTTAATTTCTTTAAACCTAGGGGTGGCCACCTTATGGGTGGGGGGCATGGCCCAGACCGCACCATTGAAAATTTTAGGGGGCTGTTATAAGGGGTATTTTTCTTTTTTGGGGGGAAGGGGTTGACTCTTGCTCTTAGGAGCGGTGCGCCCTTGCTCTTAGAGGGGTGGGTTTCCCTGCGGAACCCATTTCAATACCAACGTTTTTCGTGGAACATATAGTTTGGTTCCATATAGTTTGAATGTGAAGTTCTGAAAATGGTTCATTTGCAAAAAACAGCTGAATTTCTTTCAAATAATATCGTCTAACAAAAGCGTTTCCAAAATAATTTGAAACAAGTCTTTAAACAAATTTTCAAGTTAAAATTTCAATGAGATTAGCGGTACTTATTTTACTATCGCAGATGTTCTTAATATTTGGCTTTATGGATTAAAGATGAACAGCAACGTCAGAATTCACCTCAAATCTGTTAAAGGTAGAATCATGTTGATTCAACCAGGAGCGTACCTTGATGGTCTCGGATTTTTTTTTACTTTAACACATGTTAAAGTTCATAAAAAATTCAGAAATACATTTTTTTCCCCAAAGAAAATTCCTGAGCTGAAATACAGGCACCAAGGATTGCGTCTCGGGCATCATTTCTCAATTGCGTTTTCAGCAAAATCTTTTAAGTTCTTTATCTCTATAACGGTACAACATATTTTGTTGCGGTTTATTTTATTTAAAAGGTTGTTTTTTTCTGTTTAAAAAGATGTGCACCATTTTGAAATATAAGTTTATTTTTTCCAGGGTCTTTAAAAAATATATATATTATTTTTTTGTTTTTTCTCAAAAATGCCAATATCAATTTGTTTTTATTCTTTTACTGTTGATCAGTACCATTGAGCACTACATTCCCTGAAAGGAAGAGCTTCCACCTTTTTCTTTTACAAGTTTTAGAAGCATTTCAAAACTTCAGAGAGTTTTGCTTTTAATTGTAACTACAGAGGTCAATCTACTGCATATCCTAAATACTACAACATGCTACTTAGAATGGTTTTTTTCCCTCAATTTTTTTTTTAAAAGTGAAAAAGTATTAAGCATTGCTGACACGCGTTTCGAGACTACAAGGAACTTTTTTTTTCAGTTTTGTCTTTATATGTGACTTTTGCGCCACAAAAATCGAGAAGCTAAAAAATAGGAAAAAAAGGAAACAACGCAGAATATTCAAATATTTTATGATTAAAAAAAAAAACCATAGATTTACTCACGAATTTCTTTTAAAAAAAAATAGTACATTATTCTTTCAGGAGTGGAAGGGTTACAAGGGTCCCTAACGAAGTTAATTAAAAACGAAGTATTTGAGCAAACAACCAGAATAAAGCAATTTGTATTTCCTGTTCCATAACTTTTA
Source organism: Uloborus diversus (assembly GCF_026930045.1). Classification (NCBI taxonomy): domain Eukaryota; kingdom Metazoa; phylum Arthropoda; class Arachnida; order Araneae; family Uloboridae; genus Uloborus; species Uloborus diversus. Next base: position 199,896,208 of record NC_072733.1, on the reverse strand, counting down.
AACAGTGAATTAAATTAAATGAAAAGAAAAAAAAAAGCAATTGCAGCTGTGTAAGGCAGGTGTTGAAAAAAGAGAATTAGAAATGATAAGCGAAAAAAAAAATTAATTTGAATTTTGACATCTTGAATTCAAATTATGTTTTTCGCAATCACGAGGTGTGTGTATGTAGGCGTGTGTGTTTGTGTGTACGGGTTATGTGTATGTGTGTGTATGAATGTGTGTGTGGGGGGTATGTGTATGTGTGTGTAGGCATATGTGTTTGTGTCTGTGTGCATGCATGAATGTGTGGGTAGTTGTGTATGTGTGTGTGTGTATGTGTGGGTGTCTGTATGTATGCGTGTGTGTAAGTGTTTGTATGTGTGTTTGTGTGTGTATGCGTTTGTGTGTGTGTGTGTATGTGCGCGTGTGTGTGTGTAGTTGTGTATGTATGCGCGTGTGTGTAGGACATGGATGCAACCTGGAGACTGCTTTCGCTATAGGAGCAGCATCGTGAGGAGCCAGGACGGTCTACGGTGATGGTGCGGGGGGTGGCGGTGGGAAAAATCAGCATAACGCCAAAAACAGTCAAATGAGAACAATAAGCAATCGTGATTGCTCAATAATACAATTAAAACAGCTGGCGTAACGGAAGTTGAAACAAATCTTTTCCCATCAATTTGAATAGTACTATTTGTATCTATAACATATATATAAATTAACTGAAAATGCTCATCTGGTATAATATTTTGATATTTCATTTTGGGTGTTAGAGATTTATTTAATCGCTAACATATACAGCTTAATTTTCAAAAGGCGTTATTTTTATCTGTAGCAAGAATATAACCAGTTTATTTGTTAGCTGAAACATTTAAAATGTCTTTGGTTACTGAGAAAATTGAGGAAAAAAACATCCTAAGTTACATGTTGTAGTGCTTAGGATATGCATTAGGTTGACCTTTGTACGTACGAATAATGCAAAACTCATTGATTTTTTGAAATGCTTCTAAAACCTCTTAAACACAAAAGTGTAAGCTCTGCTTTTTAGGAAATATAGTGCTCAATGATTCCAAACAATAGTAAAAAAATATAATTGGCATTTTTAAGAAGGGGGGGGGGGGATAAGAAAAATTATTTTTTTCTTTTTTAAAAGATTGGGGGGGGATTAAACTCATATAACGAAATGGTGCATATCTATTTAAACAGAATTAAACAACCTTTTATATAAAACAAACTCCAATAAAATATATTGTAAGATTTTGCCCGAAAATCGCAAGGGAGAAATGATGCCCGAGGACGCCATCTTTGGTGGCCTGTATCTCGGCCCAGGAATTTTTTGGGCAAAACAAAAAGAAACGTATTTCTTAATTTTTTATGAATTTCAATATATGTTAAATTCAAGAAAAGAAAGAAAAAATCAGAGACCATCAAGGTACGCATCTTGTTAAATTGACATGGATTCTACCTAAAGGATTTATTTTTTGTTGTTACATAAAGTGAAAACCCTCTTTCACACATGAGAAGCAAAGGGATGTAAGTGGCAAAATTATAAATTTGGAGATAACCAGTACACATGGTAGGTGAACCTCTCCTTTGTCTTGGGGCAATGGATGGTACTAGTAGCTAAAGAATTGGCTTCCTAGGAGGAAATCGCCGACCTTCGGCGTCGCTTCTCGCCGAGAGGAAAACTTGATTCTTATGCGCATGCGCGCCAGAGCAAAACCGACGTTGTGAGTGGCACGCCGGAATCACTTGACTTTGATTTCAGGGTCACGCCGAGCAGCGACGTCAAAGCTCGGTGATTTCGCTTCTAGGAAACCAGGGCTTTAGGGAACCCATATAGGGGGTTCAAGGGGGGCTCGAGCCCCCCCCCTTGGAAATTAGAATTCTCTCGCTTTTAATACTTTTTCTTTGCAAAAGTATAAAATATTTCTTCTCCAGCCATTAATCAATAAATAATTAAAAATGTCAAATTTTAATGGCTCTAATCTGTCCTGAAATCTGCCTTCACGGGGAAATCCTGCTAAACGATGGTTAAAATTTCTGAGCCCCCCTTAAAATTTTGCATATGGACGCCCATGCTAGTAGCCCTGGTAGTTGCTGCTATACAGCGTGATTTAGAAAAAAAATTCAATGAAAGCCTACCCAGGAGCTAATCTTTAAACGCGTTTTACTCAAAACGTGAAAATGTCCACTTATATCCCTTTGCTTCTCATCGCTTCGCATATAATGGCAAATGCTAAAAGTACCAACACCACGTTTAGTGTCAGTTGAAAATATTCATCTTTTGAATGCACTAGAATTCCAATATCGGTGCTAATTTAAATTTATGTTGCAAGAATAAAGCCTAATATGTTGTTTCACTAAAAGTTTCGTATTTTTTTACTATCTTGATCGAAGGTAGAACACGTACATTCACAATAAAACATAATTTAAGAAACGCTGCCGTATGCGATTATTTATCAATGAGAAATGTATGGTCATTCATAAATGTGATGGAATTTACTACGGAAACAATTGTACAAATAAATTATAAAGAAATGAATTTGTGTTTAACCATAATTTTTCACACCAGTATAATCAAATAGAACTTATTTACCTTTTAATGATTTTTTAAATAATTGTGTTAAGTACATGCTTGGAATATTTGAAAATAGACAAGAGAACTTCTCAATGTCTATGACACTGCTATGAAATGTTGAAAAAATCTTCTATTTCTGATTTTGCATTTTTGTCATTTATTGTACGTTAGCTTTATTGTACAATCTTGTATATTTGGTTTACGCTGAAACTAAAGCACGTAAAAGAGTCACATTCCAACATTTCCCTATTGTTAGTATGGAATCCAAAACGCGTTTCTTTTCAAATGTCTCAAACACTCATTTATGCAGATACTGCCCATTACCTTCTCACGGCAGGATACAACTGTCGCATTCCCGGGAAAACTCCTGAATTCTTATTATCTTTAATTGTACAATTACGAGTGTATGATTAATCATTTTAGAACAACAACAACACATTTTGCTTGCTCCATGCTTCAGCTTTAGTAGCGGAATTTGTATAGATTATGTTTAGGAACTACCCGGGGAGACATTACTTGTTTTTTTTTTTCTTGATCACACAAAATGTTTGAAGCTACTGACACTGATCACCATGGCTAACTTCATAAGGTGAAATTGCATGGTATCAGAAATGGATAATTTGCCTTGAAACTGTTTCAGATTTATATAAAAAATAAAATTATCACCGTCTAATATCTGTACACATCAGCTCACATGTTTTTGCATTCAAAGAGGCATTCGTTGCAACTCCGAAACTCGTGCTGTCATTTTTTGGAGAACTTATGGTGGTTTAAACGTTGTCGATTTTACATTTACTTTTAAGCACAAAGGTATGTATTTTTAAAATTTTTAAATGAGATTTCAACTATCAGTGGCTTCGTAAGAAGTTCCTCAAGGGAGGAGGGGCCAGACTGAAAATAGAGTACAATGGAAACTGAAAAATATGAGTAGAAGCAATTAGAATTTGATTAGAATGTCATGAAAAAATCTTCTAAACCTAGCTGAATAACTCTCTTTTTAGGAATTTGATGTTGAGCTTCGAAGTGGGGGTCCGGAACTAGGGATCACCCCAAGGGGCGCGCACAGAAATTTTGAGGCCCGTCACAAAAGTGTTTTCCGGACCCCCCTCCATTTTGTTTACCCCTATATTTCACGTCTGGTTTTTAAAATATTGAGCCCCCTTCAGGCTCGGGCCCGGGCGAACAAGTGTCCCTTCTCTCCCCCCCCCCCACTGTACACGCCCCTGATCACCCTTTTTCCCACGCAACTGTCATCTATTAAATATGACTTTTCTAGGTAGTCCATATAGGTTCTTATGTTTATCTTTCTAAATGACGTTTCCTGTGCTGAAATTATTTAGTGCCTTATGCATATCAGATATCTTCGTTTTTGAGGGGGGGGGGGGAATTTAGTGTACAATCTAAATTCAAAATATGTAATAGAATAACAGAGTTTTTTTTAACAAAACTTGTCAATTTTTCGAGTAAAACGAGCTCTAGTAAATTTAAAGAGTGATTTATGTTATTGTGAAAGTGGATAAGCAATTTTCAACACCTTTGCATATATAATTTGTGCTCTTTAAAATAAATTGCACGTTTACTTCAAAGAGCGTAAAACTTGTCTAGCTATTTCATGTAAGACGTCCGGCTACGTCCAGTGTCACACATCTGCCAGGCAGTTTGTTCTTGAAAATAAAACATAACTTGATTTCACATAGCTTTTAGTTAGGCTGATCAAAAGTACGTGTGTAAGAATTGTATTTTTTTCGATTTCTAGTGATAGTCTTGTATTTCTCCAAGCCTGAACATTCAAATTTGTTGGAGTGTGTAATAAGGTGCCTCGTTTTGCAACCTTTTTTTGAGCAATCACGATTGCTTATTGTTCTCATTTGACTGTTTTGAATTCCTATCATTTTATTTCCCCACCAGCACCACCGTCGCGTCGACCGGCCTCACGATGCTGCTCCTCTTCGAAAACCGTCTCCAGGTTGCGTCCATATCCTACACACACAATCATACATACACATACACAGACTCATGCATGCGCACAGACACGAACACACTCCTACACGACACACACTCATGCATGCGCACAGACACAAACACATATGCTACACACACACACGAATGCCTGCACACAGACGCGCATACACAACACGCACATACATGCACACGCACTCACACACATGCGCCTACACAAACACACGAACGCATTCATACACACACGCTTGTGATTGCGAAAACATAATTTGAATTTAAGATGCCAAAAATTCAAATTTTTTTTTTTTTTTTTTTTTTTTGACGCGAAATGTAATAACTGGCAAAAGTGACCTACTCACATGAACGTAACAGATAGTGTTCTTTTTTGCAAATCCAATAATGTGATCTGTCAGAAATATTGCCTCAAAATTGCAACATTTCGAACAAAAAACGAAAACATTCATTAGTTTTAATTAGTTTAAGCCGTTCTACAAACACACGTTTTTTATTTAAGGGACGATCAGGGCCGCGCCAAGCCTGATCGGCGCTGTCGTGCAAATATCTTTTGAGCGCCTTTATACTCTGGCGTTCGAGGAAAATATAGTTAGCACCTGAAGGGAGGTTTTGTAGACAAATATGAAATGAAAGAAAAAAAAAATTGGCATTTTAATTTGTACAAAAAATATTGTGTGAATATTTAATTTCGCAATATGGTGTACATTTTTACTTCATATCTCAAAATTATTCAGAGTTCAGCAGCTCCTCTGATATGCTAATAAGGCATTTTGGAAGAAGAAAATATTTTAATATCTAAGTTAAAACCACTTGAATATCTGTCCTAATCTCGAAGTGATGAACAATTAATTAAACTTTTACGCCTGTCAAAACATAAAAACAGGAACAGTGCCGCAACTAGAAAATAGTTTTAGGGGGCACAAATTTAAAAAATATCTCTTTTAATAAGAGTTGATTTCCGTTGATTCTCCCCGGAAATTTTTTTAACTTGTAGTTTGAAAAACGCAATTTTAGACGGTCTTACTTGGTGTTATGGGGGAAAAGGTACAAGGGGCTCAGCAGAAATTTATAGAAGTTGAAGCCTTAAAACGCGATTGTAGGCCATATTTATTGGCGTTAGAATAAGAGATGGAACTCTGTGATTCTACCCAATCGTGTTTTTTTTTTTTTTTTTTGAAAAATAGAAATTAATTTCCCTTCTCTCCCCTCCAATTTTTCAAAAAATTGAACTTCCAAAAACGTAATTGTGTACAACTTTGAAGATTTCTACAAGAAGGGAATTCTGGAGCTCAGTCCTGGAAAAATTTTCAAAATTAAAGTCCTAAAAACCTAAGCAGTATCTTATGATATTGGAAGTGGTTCAGAGACTAAACTCAAATTTTTTGTAATTCATGGTTGAAAAACTTATTTTTGATGATATTTAAGAAAGGAGGTACTCGGAGGCCTTACCCAAATATTTTCTGAAACTGAAGTCTTAAAAACATGATTGTTAGGCCATATTTGGTAACATTAGGGCCGGCAATCTTTCGAAATTGAAGCTCTAAAAACGCAATTTTAAGTGATTTTCGAACGGAAATACAAGCGATGTTGTTTCATTATCAGGCGAACTAGAAAAAATAAAAATAATACGGAAAAAAAAGAAATAAGACGGAGGGGGAGTAGCTGACTAATTTGCTGAAACTATTAAGAATTTTTGGCCCAAAGATTTCTTTTTAAAACAAATTAAAGTTTTACCCCAGCATCATTATTTTTTCCCTTTTTAAATCACTTTGTTTTCCAAAGACGCATTTGCCCCTCCCCCCCTTCAATAGTAAATATTTTTGAAAAACATTCAACTAAACATTCTAGAGGGGAGGGGACACGGGGCGGTGCAACCAGAGGGGTGCCCTGTGGACCCCCCCCCCCCCCCCGGCCACTGATTGCGCCACTAAACAGGAGGGTACTGATTATATTTAGAAATTGAAGAATAATATTGTAGAGGATATTCCACTTTAAAATTTGACACTAAAACTTGCGGGTAAAACGAATACTTCTAAAGTACGAATTGTTAAAAATGCATTGAATTTAATATCTAAAACAAACACATTGACCCAACTCTTTCTTTAATTTAATGCACAAATAGTTTAAAAAAGGGGGGGGGGGGGTGGAATGGAATAATTCGTTACTTTTCGGAACTAAAAACTTGATCCAAATTATTGTCTACAATCTATGCATATTACGCACAAGTAAATAATATGCAAATGTGCTTACCGTGTTTTTAATGTATGATAATATGATGCAGTGGAATTATCACGAACAATAGCTAAAAATCACAGAAAGACATATTGCACGAATTATATGTATAATATTCCCCGCAAAAAACAAATGGGAAATAGCAAATTTCTTACGCTGCTTCGTATGCTCAACCTTTGTGAAATTATAGACATACCAAAATAACATTCATGGCTCCACATATGAAGAAAAATGCTAATTAATTAGCCATCATGTGTTTTCAGTGTAAAAGATTTTGCTTTTGAATAGCATATTCAGACACAACAAGGCAAAAACTTTTCCTTATAGATAGGTGGCAAGGAGGATTGCTTGTATTAATGAGTATATAGTATAAATTTCACCGCTACTTTTATAGATATAGTGAAAAGGTTCAATTATATTTTTTTCGTTGAAGATTCCCCCCCCCCCATTTGGAGCATTTTTGATTGGTAGACCTCGGCGCCTTTTTGACTCTGGCGCCGTCGTGCACCGCACGACCTTGCACATAGGGACGGCGCGGCCCTGGAGACGACACCTCTAATAAAATTATTGATGTTGGAACTTCAAATTACATCTAAGTAAACTTTAGAAAGGATAGAATTTCCTCCTCTGTATTTAAAAATGGGACGCACATTCATTACAAGAATCGAGGCAGTGAGAAGCAAATAGAAGTAAGTGGACATATTCACAGGGCCGATCCTAGCAGGTGTGCAGAGTAATGCGCCGCACAAGGACGGCCGCAGGTCGCATCATATATTTCTTATAATCAAGTAAAATTCCTCAAGAATTTCTCACAAGATAACTTATAAGTGAAATAACTATGCTGATTTTTAAATGTTTAATTGTCAAAGTATGTGTCGATTTCCCAACAGCATAGCATAATTTAAGAAAAATAGAATTTTAGGGAACATTGTGTTGGTTCATTGTCCATTAATATCTACTCTTAATACACATGCTTCATTGGCAAAGTTTGCGACAGAACCGGTAATTAGGCATGGATATAGGGAAGGGGAAAGGCCCCCTTCTGAAGCATGAAATGGTGCCGTCTAAAAGGAGCACCGAGGGAGGCCACTAATGCAAACCCCCCCCCCTCCCCAAGCTTTTATAGACCTAAACAATGAAGACATATTTTATTTATTAAAAAAAAAAAGCTATACGATTAGATACTCTCGCAAGCATTTCAAACAACAAACTATGTAACAAACTCTGTGTTTAACAATCGTGGATGCGTGGAGAGAAAGTGGAAAATTTACGACTTCCTTGAGAGTAACATATATGAATGACGAACTCAAATGTTTGTACTTTTCTCCCTTTAGGACAATTTTTCTGATTAAAATCTTGAATGAACTGCCCGGTTTCAGATTAGGTAGGAGGACAGGGCCCTTGCCCCGGGAAGCAAATTTAAATGTAGTTCCAAAACGAAGATCCAAAAGGATGCCATGACCACCTTGACGAAACTAAAGAAGGCTTAAAATTGCATTTCTAGGACTTTACTTTCGGAAAATTTCGCTGGTTGAACCATCGATCTTAAGGACCCAATTAAGTCTCTGATTCATCTCTTCCACTTTAACTAATCGAACATAGCCTAAAAATGTTGGCTCCAAAATCCAAAAACGTGTTTTCAGACGACAGCCCTTCCTATCGTCAAACGTCATATAAAATTGCTTTGGCATTTTTCGAAATTTTTGCTGTGGAGGACCCCGAAATCCATTCGCAAACATTACTACCAAAGACAGCCTCAATTAGCGTCTTTAGGGAAGCCCCTAATTCCACTCCCTCTCACTTAACGTATTGAAAAACAAACTAAAATTGCGTTTTTCAAACGTCAGTTTCAAGAACTTTTGCGGAAAGACCCCGGATCCCCTTTTCTCCAACGCAATCACTATATCTGAAAATTTCATTTTTGGACGGTTCCGTGGAGCCACAGCTTCCTGCCTAAACTAGCCTGAAATTGTCTTCAGGTTCAAAACACAGTTCGTGAGGGCACACTGAACCCCCGCCCGCTCTTAGTCCCATCGTTATCAAACAATGCTTAAAATACGATTTTAGGACTTATATTTCTAAAGGATTCCGAAGGAGAACTACAAAGTTTATGTAACTTTTTACGGCTCTAGGGCATACCATCAATCGTCGAGGTGAGGTGGACAAAAGTCTATAGTTATATTTTTCTGATATTAATGTTGAAAAATATCTGAAAGATCCGTAGAAGCTTCCCAGTTTTTTTAACGTCACCAAAGATGATATAAAATTGCGATTTTAGAAATATCTGCTTAAGTGCTCCAAAATCCTTCCTTCCCAAAAATAGACTAATATGGATTTCAGTTCCGAAAAAATATTTTGGTTCGGAATATTTTCACGTTTCCCCTATTGTTTTCAAATCTAGCCAAAAACGAGTTTTTGAAAAAATAGGGCCGAGAAATTACCGGAGGATAGCCGGCAGATCCCCTACCATCACCAAAGACGACCTAAATTTGCGTTTTAAACTTACATTTCGAAATCTTTCGACGGGAGACGATTGAATCTCCCTCCCTCTTGCAACGTCAACAAAGGTAACCTAAAATTGCGGGTTTAAAATTTCAGT